>NC_069094.1:10717070-11021346 GCF_947172395.1 Bicyclus anynana | reverse complement strand
GGTTCCAGTTCCAAACGCGCTTCGGCCCGAGAAGAGCACACAACAAGCTCAGCCAAATTAAAATATTAACGTCTCCTAAATACTAACATATATATATATATATATATATATATATATATATATATATATATATATATATATATAAATTTATGTAGGTACGAATTTACTAAACCTCCTTTTACTTGTACCTAATTATGTATTCTGTGGTAATCAAGTATATTTCTGGCACAATATAGTTCACTTAAACGTATTAGTACTTTTTACATTCTTTTTTTCTTTGCCCTATTATTTCCCACATCGTCTATATTCCTTAAAGTTTAGAAACAACAATAAGTTTGCCTAATAAAGTAAGAAAATACTGAAATATAAAGCAGTTGCGTGACAAACATAAATTAATTTCCCTACTTACGTATGTAATTGAATGGTGGTATTGATACCGAGAAGTATTAAGGAGTCCAATAAGAATTAATAATTTAAGAGCCCGCCTACGGGACAGGTACCTACTCTGTTTTGGTATTGAATAGAAGAAGTTTGAAGGCAACACATAAAGGCTGTTAATACCTACCTAATGAAAAATATATGTTTGTAAATTTGAAGTAATACTTGTATTTTCAGTGTTTGAGTTTCATTCAACACAAGTTTTAATGAATTTTGTCTGAAAACTGATCCATACATTATATCAATCAAGGTCTATTTTTTTATTTGTGATAATGCCAGAGAGTAAGTACCCTCGCAAGTGAACATGGCGTTATTTATATTTATAGACTTTATGTTGTTATTATACGCGAAAATCTTGGAAATGCTTAGCACGGTTGCCAATTTATGGTCATTAAGTCAATAAAGTAATTGAGGTTGCTTATAAATTAATTTAATCAGTAGAAATCGGAGTTTGGATGTATTTACGAGAATTATGAAATGATATATCATAAAATCACAAAAAAATTCACAATTTCACAAAAAATTTAGCCGACTTCAAAGGTGCAAAAGATTTTATTTTTCTATTTTTATGTGTTTTAGCATATTGGCCGTAAACGCCACAATATGGGCAATTTTGTTCACCTATTTCAATTATTTTGTTTTTAAAACTGAACCGAATTTCGTAAAAACTAAAGGGGACTAAATGAAATTTACTCTTTTAAACAAAACACAGAATTTTCAAAATTGGATAGGTAATAAATGACTAAGTTTTAGAGTAACAAACATTAAAAAAACACGCGTCGAATTAATAATGTCCTTTTTTGAAGTCGGTTAGCAACCAAAATACAAGTTTTCTTACTGGTTGTAGGGAACCCGTCTGCAACTATCGGTGTCTGCCTTTTATAAATGCATTTACTTAATGCAATCCCATGCACGCGACACGATCCGGAAACCCGCAGAACAGGAAATCCACGACATGCAGGGGAGGAAATTTAATATCTCGCGAAGAAATCTAATCTAAAATGCAGTTAATTCGCTTGGAATCGCTACAAAAAGCTAAAAATTATGTTTACATCAAAAAATACTAATCTAATTAGTAAAACTCATACTATCCATTTTGTTTTAAAATGGAAATCATAATTATAATCAACTAGGGGTCACTCGCGCCTGTAAATCGATCTCATAAATCTCTCTTTGAATCTCTTTATGAAAACGGCATGAAAATATATAGTTTATCGCGAACAGACAGACACGGTAAAGGACTTCAATTTATAATATGTATAAATTAAAATAGTCTTATAAGTCTGTATTATTAGAAAACGTAAGTCTACTGTACGATCGATGTATACGTTTTCACAGGTATTTTCTGTTTCAGGGCCTTCACAACTGGTGTCTGAAATAAACAACGGAAGAGCAACACCGCAAGCACCTGTCTACGCGACAATAAAACCTCCTCAGTCACCGCAAAATAAATTCTTACAATCTCCTACACAACCACTGAACTCCCCTCAATCTGCTTTCAACTCTATTCCTCTTGTTAAATCTGTTGTATCATCGGACGAACCGCCAAAATTTCATCCTACCAATCCCTTTTATTCCACATTGCCATCGAATTACAATGCTTCTAAACTTCCTATTCCTAATGGAAAAGTTTCTAATTCTCCATTACACAGATCCGTAAATAAATCTGAATCTTATTCGGATAATTCTTTTAATGATCACGACCTAAAATTGTCATCGTTTTTCTCAAAAAAAATTGACTCTGGGCCGAACAGTATACCGAATATGTCTTCCGATTCTCAACAAACAAATTTACAATTTAATTCTCCAAAATATTTCTCAAATGATAAATATAATACGTTTTCTAATAGCCAAAGCAAACATTTTTCAAATGATAAATATAATACGTTTTCTAATAGCCAAAGTAAAATGTCTGGATTTAGAATTATCGATGACGTCACTAATAATGATAGGAATCCTTTTGAATCAAGTAAAAAAGCAGATTTTCCTCAATATGAGCAATTTAATGATAAATTAAATGGATCATCACCTAAGGGTGCAAAAACATTATTTTATTCTAAAAGTGATGGAGATTTTCAATTGAATGAAAAAATTATTAAGCATTCGACAATAACTGAGAAAAATATAAGTGAAGTTGAAGAAATTAAGACAATAAAAAAAATTACCCTCAACGGGTCTAATGAAAGCGATCATAGCCATAGAAATGGCGTATCAAATTCATCCGAAGAACTTTTAAAATACAACAACAAACAAAATCAAAATTTATCACAGGAACATAATTTAAAAGAAAATATGTTTTTTGAAACTGAGAATGTTAGATACAATAATGAAACAGACCATGGAAGGTCGAAGCAAGGAAATCGCTTATCTACAACGTGTCAGCCAACTCCAGCGCATAATGTAGGTAAGTAATTTTGAATTCTATTTAATTACAAAGATAAGCAACTTTTCTTTGTTTATATTGTACAATGTACATAGATAATATTGGTAGCAAAGTAGACATCATATTTATTTAGGTGGCAATAGAATATGATGAACAAACTGTACAGGTAAAGTACAATTTGTTCATCTGTGTAGTATTTTTTAATTTCCATTTTGTTAAGCTCTCATCCGATGCATTTACAATAATATCTTATATTGAAAGTTAGCCATGTATGTATAATTACGACTATTAATTGAATATTCTATTTGCATCTAATTGAGCAAAAAACCACTTGTAGGAGTGAGAACAAAAGTAGCTCAATGGGTGCCGATTGAACCTAGATCTATAATATAACTAGCCGACGTCCCATGTTTTCCCCGCGTAGTTCCTGTTCTCGTGAGAATACGGGTATAAAAAATAGCACATGACACGTACAAACAACGTGGCTTTCTAGTGGTAAAATAAATTTCAAAATCGGTACAGTAGATCCAGAGTATACCCCCTAGAACACCACAAACTTTACCTCTAGAATAGATTTAGTACAGAAAACCCAATTTAAATCGTTCTTATCACTTCAAGTTGCCTAATAGGCTGATATTAATTAATTTAGCTTTTACTTTGATATAAGATTATAACATTAAGTACTCAAAACATCCCAAACAAAACTTTTTAACAATCTTATTTACTTCCTACGTAATTTTACTTTTCCAAACGAAGCCTATCATGCTTTAAGTATTTTTTACATCAACAGAGAATTAAACGGGATAAAATTTCTACTGCTTCATTAATTTAAGCAATTTACTTTATCGGATCTCCCAATCATTTTGGCAGATTTTCAAACTTGGCGTAAGTGTGGAATCCATCGAATGGTCGGACTTTCCTGATACATTCATTTTAAATTGAATTTCCATGTTCAATATTTTATAGGATTTATTGTTCTTCATTCAAACGTTAGATTGTAACATTATTATTTTTAATTATGTAATTTAATTGTGAATTTCCAAATAGTATTACTGTATTTAGTGAAATAGTGGGTTTATATTATAACTAGGTATACCCTCGCGGATTTCGCTGTTGATATTTTTAATGATTACCTCAGCTCGGCAATGTGTATTTTTCGTAGGCCACGTAATGTATTGGCGCATTCGCATCACTGAGTAAATGAGTATCTATTGAATGATATTATTTACTATCTATAATAATGATATTATTTAATATATATTATGTCTATCTTTGACCATTACACCAACAAATTAATCAGAAACACCAAACATCAGATTTAATTTACAGTTTAGTTAAAATTATTTTATGGCTAGCTGAGGGACATAGGTACATGGGTATACCCTCAGCTCGATAGACAATATCACACCTCGTTGGATCTTTTTGATCTTTTAAATTTTTTGACAACTTGACGAGTAGTTATAGAAATTAGCGTGAAAAAGACAAACAAATAAACACTAAACTTACAAACGTTTCCACTCATTTATTCCGCATATAAGTATACATTTCCAATATAAAAAAAAATGTATAACCATGTTTTATCTTTGATTAATCTTTAAAATAATATACCCGTACATCATATTGAACTAGTTGACTAGGATACTAAAACACAATAGTCATTTATCAATGATTTATAAGATGCTCTAAATAACGAGACAAGACAAGGTCTTGGGCTGGCCGCGGGGTGTGGTGTCACGCTCTAAAGACGACTGGAAACGACCCGAAATCCTCAAGTAGTTCCACCGACGTCTTTGCTCAACGTTCTTTAGATCTTGCTCTGGTTAGTCGTTCCTTTAAAATTTTTTGGTGCAAAAAAAATTACGAAAAAAATGTAGATTTCCTTCTAAATTTAAATCATAAACATCTTTTTTTTTAATTCATAGTGTTGACTTATTTCGATCTATCAAAAATGAACTCTCCTTGTTTTACAAGTAGTCCTTATGTTTTTCATCCGCCATCCGAGTCATCGGCAACGGAATCGGATAACAGCGTTGATTCTGGTTGCGAAAAAACCGTCGGTGGTGCACGAACGAAGTATATCGACCCAAAGCGGAGGACAATTAACAAAGTCAGCAAAAAAATACTTAAAGCTATCGAACGACTAACATGTAACATAAAACGTAACACCAAAACAAAGAAAGTGATCCCCAAGGAAGCTGAAAACATAACAACAGGTGAGTTACAAGAATGGTATCTATCGATAGTACTTTTAAGAGGATTTATAGACATTTTCGGTTTGATTGCCTTGAGAAAAGTTGTGATTGTTGTACTTAAAACTTTCTTTTGCAGTGTGATATTTACTGCTAAAGAAAGTTTGACTAAATGAGTGCCTATTGTGTATTGTATGACAAATATATTACGATCAAATACATTAGAATAAGGCCAATTTTAGACTTAACAGGCACTTAACCTGAGGTTGATGGCCTAAGCTAAAATTTGTCATTGAATAAAAGTAAAGAATCCATCTTGAACTTTCTATATACTCTTACGTCCTTCGAGATCCCATTTTAATATCTTTCCTGATTTTGCAATTTCATAACTACATCCCACGCGCCCCTTGATTTGCTAAAATATGATGAAGAGGCCCTCAGGTCAAAATAGATACCTTTTTTAGTGGTCTCTTAAAACCAGCGACAGAAGATAATAAGGGTATACGTAATAATATTTAGCTTTTTATTTAAGCAGAAATAGTTCTATTCAATCCAGAAAAGTTAATTTAGATTATATAAAGTACTAGCGGACCCGGTCATGCTTCGCATTGACTTTTGTGCACTTCTGCCGTATCCCTACTCTACAATACTCTACCCCTTGACTTTAAAACGTTTGTATCCAATTTTTCTCACTTTTTAAACCTTCCCTATCCTTCCACGAACTTTACAAGACCAAGATAAGACAAATCTGTTCAGCCGTTTTCGAGGTTTCGCGAGACTAACGAACAGCAACTCATTTTTATATATAATATATAGAGTTTAGATATAGATATAGATAAAAAATGCTTAATACTTAATTTATAGTGGCTTTTACCTTTGGTAAGAGCCACTATGAAATTTGCTTTATAAAAGATTAAAGTTTGTTAGCAAGATAACTATGACCTTTTATAAAAGGTCTATACATTTCCTTAAAAAAGGTATGGCCGTCACAGGTTCTCGTTCTATTATTACCGGTAGCTAAAATAAATAAAATGTTCTATCAAAGTTCAACAGAACATATCCCGTACCGAGCGCACGTTAACAAAAATACGCATTTTTAAAACGTAATATCGAACAGTAGAAGTTTATTTGTTTTAAAACACGAAAATTCCATCACTCTTTTTTTAGTTCCAGTGATGGCAAATAAAGCACGCGTGTTTGGAAATATTTATTAGTTAAATTTAAACGTTACACTGAACGATCTCAAACGTGGTATTGCGTAATGAACACGGTTACCGTTTCAGAATTCACGAAATCGGGATAAAAATATTCAAAATAAATAATTGACTTTCTTTTTTTCAAAATCTAAACTCCAACTCAAATTGTTTTAATTTAATTCAGCTAACCATGCAAATGCATGTGCTCGTTAATAAAATGGTTATTTTTTACTTATTTTTTGCAAATTTTCATGAAGTAAGAAAGAATAAACAAATTACAATAAGGTTGCGATAACTATTATCAAAATGAAGTTTTTTTTAGTTAAATAACATACTGGGCATGTGCTCAGTTTGTAAGATATATTCGATAAACGAAAGTTCTGATGTAGATTTTAATACCACTACGGATGCGATTTTGATGGCTTTTCATTTACCTTATTACATTAAATTTACAATTTGCATTAAACACAACACATTATAGTACTACATAGTTTGCAGAAAGATTTTTTTTTATAATTTATATTGCTATATTGCTACTAAAGTAAATAAAAAAATATTTTTTTATTCCTTTTAAAAGAACTGGTCGTGTATAGCATTGGAAAATCTCTCTATGGATTTGTTAATAATAAATTAATAGTCTACAACTTTAATTTTTTAAATTAACTTATAAGTTAGGTCTTTTAACTTATAACATTATTAACATTAACTTATAACTTTTTAGTTCTATAATACACACATTGTATTAGGTGCATTTATTTAAATAAAGTAGGTATCTTTAAAACTAATCCTGCAAAATACCGGAGAACGGTCACCCTATTTACGGTGCCATTTATTTATATTGGGTCGATGAACCTTCACTTTGTTGCATTTTATTTAATCCGATTGCAAGGTTTAACCTGTTTTCAGGATTGTTTTATTTTCTATATGGATTGCAGATATATTATGTTTATATTGTTGATATTGCTTGCATTATTTCATCACAATTAATTTTCAATTAAAATTATTCACAGAAAATTAATTAAATAGATTTACGAATATTGTTGATTTGTTATGCCAGTTTTAATTTAAAGTTTAAATTGTATTCCACCAATGATTTAACAATTCATCAACTATCAACAAAAGTTCATATCGCATCCGCAAAGTGAAGTAATTGTCAGCAAACTTGAACATAATAATCTTGAACAAATCAAGGCCAAAATCCCAAGGCCAGTTTTGGACCTGCCAAAAATTCAAAGTTCAAACAGTGTGCTTATACAGTTTATATTTTGGTCGAAGTTACCTACAACTACACTAATATCAAAGTTGCTTAGTGGCTTTCGGGTTAGCTTATGACTTGACAAATAATGGTTAAAGTTTGCAAAAATATTCAAATACAGAAAGAATGAATATTAATAAGAAACACTAACTAATGTAAAATCTCTGCTTGATCGAATGAGGAGATCCGCAGAAGAACCAAAACCATATAGCCGCATAGCTGGAGTTACAATGGGCGGGGCACTTGGTTCGAAGAGCCCGTGGATGTGTTGGAACTCGTCACACGTTCGTCCATCGACTGATATGATGATTATCAAAATATATATATTGTAGGATATAGTAATCTGAGACGGATATGACGTCGCTCGATCTCGTATTGCCTCTTGCCGACGCCAGGTGACGTGACTTGTTTCCGTAAAGAGTAGGGAATTAGAGAGGGGTACCCATCGGTTGACGGTTGGTTGGTATAACTTGCTCGTCGTACGGTCGGCTGCAGTATGCTCGTGGCATTCGAGCCGTCCACATTTCTTGTTGTGTAATTCTTTATGGGTTACTTGAGATAGGCGGGGAGAATGACTTGAGTGGAAAAGGGGAGTGTTAGTTAACTGTCAAGGAATCCCTTAACCCTACATACAACGGTCACAAGTCCGTGACTCCACTCAAGGTCTTCTTCTATTCTAGGGTTAGTTTTGGTTACAGTTTGATTTGTTAATTAAGTTGCTCTGACAAATGTTGTGAATCATAAGCTTTGTTCGACATTGGTTTTCATATTATTGTAATCCACGTCTGTCTGTTTTCTTTCGTTCTTGAGTCTGCTAAAAATATGTATATATCATACTAACATTATAAAACCAAAAGTTTGTGTGTGTGGTGTGTGTTGGCTGAATTTTGGAATGGAAATAGATTTTACTTTGAATTAACACATAGGCTATACTTTTCATCCCGAAAAAATCCTTGGTTCCCACGATATTTGTAAAAAAACTGAATTCCACGCGGACGAAGTCTCGGGCGTCGACTAGTATATTTATATATATACATGAATGTAATAGGTGCGTCTGCGCATCACGATGATCTGCGGCCATAGTTCCGCCCTTTGCCCGGTTCACTGCGCTCCTCGCTCCAATGATAACGCACAACATGTGTTCCAATTCTGAGCGGGAGTCTTGCATAACATTGGCCATTCACGAAATTTTCCCGCGGAAAATTAGCTAGGCCGCGAGTTTGACGAAACATCGGAACAAGGACGAAATTCAATTCAAATCGTTCAATACAACCTTCTAAAAGCCGTGATAGCCCAGTGGATACCTCTGTCTTCGATTCGGATGGCGACGGTTCAAGTCCGGTCCGGGACATGTACCTCCAAGCTTTCAGTTATGAGTATGTACATTTTAACACGTTCTCTGCGGTACGAGGTCAATTGACCCCGTATGTTTAGTGTGTTCAAGAGTTACGATGTCGATTGACCTCGTACCACACCAGAGGAAAGTACAGAAAAATCAGTTCCGCAGCGAAAGTATTAAGAAATAAAATATTACGTGTCTCAAACGGTAAAGCAAAACATCTTGAGGAGATCCAAGTACCTACTTACCTGAGAATTTTCTTGATCCTCTACGTGTATAAATTCAAGGTTTTGACGAGTTCAGGTATAGGAGCCGAACTGCATAATTACTAAATAAATATTTTTTTTGGCAATGGGACTAAATGAGGAGTAAACCGTTTAAAACTAAAAAAAAAATTTTAAATCGGTCCAGGCGTCTTCGAGTAATCGGTAGGTATACATACATAAAAAAAGAAAAAAAATACCGATCAAATTGAGAGAACCTTTTTGAAGTCAGTTAAAAATAGAAATTTGTTATTTTTTCATATAAAGTAATTCAATAATTCCGACTATCTGGATGCGTAATATTTACTCCGAAAATAATAATTTCTGAACACGTTCCTTGAACATTTTTAATTAATTTTCGGTAAAGCATATCTATAACTCTGGCGTTATATGGGAAATACCCAGTTTAACATCATCAAAGTCAAATCTGATAAATTAATTTACTCCTAATGCAGTTAGATGTCAAAGCAATCAAAGTCGCTTTCCCACGAGAATCGAATTGTTGTTATGCAATTTAGTTCATTGAATGCTTTGAAACAGATGTCTTGGCTTGGCTTTGCTGAACTCGATAACAGATGTTTGACATACATTAATTTGTATTGTCTCTACTTGAATTAGGTAAGAGAATACTTACTCACTTATTTACAGTAATCAGCTGGTCGATTCACTATTTTGGTCTTTCAATTAATCAATCAATCAAATATTTTTTTTGCTAGAATGTGGTACATGTTTTGGTCTTAAAATTATTGAGTCACCTGATTACAGTATGCAAAATTTTTACAATTAAAATATTAATTTCAATAATTTAGCCTAATAACATATAACTTATTATTAACCTATTAAAATAAACATCAAATCAAAAACAAATGTCATCTACCTACTGTTTGATATCCACCAGTAAGCACCGGATGACATTTGTTACATAGAATCTCAATTTCGAAATATGTCAACTAGCATACTCGTACGTTAAAGATAATGAATTAGCCTGCTGTTCCGGGCATGCACCTCCAACTTTTCAGTTGTGTGCATTTTAAGAAATTAAACATCACGTGTCTCAAACGGTGAAGGGAAACATCGTGAGGGAATTGGAAAAAAATTCAATTCTTTATGTGTGTGTAGTCTGCCAACTTGGCCGCACTCGGCTAGTGTGGTGGACTATTAACCAATAAAATTGATTCGCTATTATTGAAAATTATTTTGCTGTTGTGGTAATTTCGATATCGAGTCTACTTTCTTATAAAATAGATTATGATGTTTAATTGAACAACATATTGTTCTTTTTTATGTCTTTTATCGTACCTACTAAATTAAAACAAGTTGATTTGTACTTTTCGGTCAGTTCTTTAATGCACTCATCTACTGAAAGACCGCTAGGAGCGCTGACCGTAAATTTATGGACGGACTCAAAATAACATGAGTATTTCCGTCTGTAAAAATCGGCCAATATAATTGCAATTATGCTCGACTTCGATGATTAATTATCGTGTGCGTCAATTTACCTGACCTAGTTTTGATCGCTTAATAAAACGAAGTTGTATGGAGACATGACAAGTGGAAGATTGATGGTCAAACAGAATTTACCTATTGGACTGAGAGCCTGCATACCCAGACTTACCTCATTTTATAAAGGCTGAAAGTTTGTCAGATGTTTGTTGATTGGACCATGGTGACTTTGAAAGGCACCGAGTAACAAGGGTCCAGAACCAATCACCAGGCTTTGTGGCAGCTTTTTGGCATCCCTTCGGCAGAAGATTTATTGATAAGAAATTTAATTCTTTAAAAAGTTTTTCTTGCTGTTTTTGAAGTGATGACTTGAAGCTATGTGACTAGCGACTAGAGACATGATTTTTTGTATTATGTCGAGGAAAATATATACTACAATAGTACGCTTACCTACCTAAACGCTTAAGGGCACAGAACATAAAGCCCTTAAATTGTGCTAAAGCGGGTTAAAAGTATGGGCTTATTAAGCCTTACATTCGAAAGCCATCTTCACGGTCCAAACTCCATAATTGGATGCCATACTTTTTTTTTTATTCAGTGACAAGTTAGCCCTTGACATTTGGCATAAAATTCATTGCATTATCTGTATCTAACTGACAGGTCAGTTTTAATATGGATTTGACACACCTAAGAAAGTTATGATAATAATGATATTTCGAGTACCATAGACAAGAAAGAAAAAGAAGTTATTTAACAATGACAACATATTCATTGATTATGACTTTGACATTGACAGCCCGCGTTTGCAAAGACAACTGACAATCAGTGAAATACGCATCAAAAAGTATAGAAAAATCATTATACGATATGCATTTGTGTAAAAATAATAAACGAAATCAGCTTATTTTATATTATTTCAGCTAAAATTCTAATGGAGTGATCTAGTAAATTATACAAGATTTTTAGTACATTTTGCTTTTCTGTATCGTCCTGAAAAGTGGGCCCAAATTAGGAGATCTCCTTTCCAGCCTTTATAAAATGTGGAATATCTGGCTATTGAAGGCTCTGTTCATATTGGTCGCGCGCAGTTAAACCGCCACACCTTGCCTTCGGACAATATATTGTATGCCAATCACTGGCACGCACGGAAGTGTGCATTACCGTAATTTTCGTTTGTTTTGTATTGTTACTGCACTGAAATAGATACATTATTTTGTACGAAATTTGTCACTGGTTCTGAACTTTTTATTACGAAACAAAGGCTGAGTTTGTTGTGGGTTTTTCTCGGACCAAGGCGCAATTGGAACCCTCGTAACTTTAATCTTGGGTTTTCGACTAATTATTATCACCATTATCTAATAATGTTATTACCTACCTTGTAAACTAAGCCTAATTGAAATAAATGAACTTTGACTTTGACAAAGTAAATCGTCCACATTATAATTTAATTCGTGATTTATGAAAGCTGTTGTTATGCTATTTCCAGCATTATATGACGTTAGAAACATAAACGTCGACTATTGTCTATAAAATGAGGTTCAGAACAGAAACAAGGTAGTCTTAAATCCAAGTCATACTCTATTTAATCCTAACTTATGTAATAACAAATAAACAAAATAATTTTAAAACTATAGCCCGACTAAATAAAAAAGAGATCTAAAAAGAACCAATCAATAAAATAAAATAATTCAGATGAAAATCGAGAAATGCTTGGGTACAAAATATTTTGTTTATGTTTTAAACTACTGTTAAGGGGAGGACACTCGATTCATACAAAAATTAGCATTACTAATTTTAAAAACCTATCCAACGATATTCCACGCTATGGGATAATCGAGTAAAAATAATTTTCCATTTTACTTTTACATTGGAAATATTTTTCTAGATTTTATTTTACTACTTTGTGGGCGTACATAATTTCATAACTAGCTTTCTACTAAGAGGCACTGAGCGAAACCACGGTCGGACAGATGGACATGCAAAACCATGAGGATTCCTTGTTGACTACGAAACTCCAAAATATCAAACATTAATAGAACAGTAAGTACACGTAGCTCTAGTGGATTCAACATTTTAAATCTGAATAAAAAATAACAAAATCATATGCGTAATTCCATGTCGCTAACTATGGGCCTCATAAGAAGGCTCAGAGTCACACAGCGGGCGATGGAACGAGCTATGTTAGGAGTATCTCTGCGTGATCGAATCAGAAATGAGGAGATCCGCAGAAGAACCAAGTCACCGACATAGCTCAACGAGTTGCGAAGCTGAAGTGGCAATGGGCAGGGCACATAATTTGAAGAGCCGATGGACGTTGGAGTCCCAAAGTGCTGCAATAGCGACCCCGCACTAGTAAACGCAGATCAAGCTAGTCGCAGGGAGTGCTGGATGCAGGTGGCTCAGTATCGTGATGTTTGGAAGTCCCTACAAAAGGCCTGTGTCCTGCAGTGGACGTCCATCGGCTGATATGATGATAATGATGAATTCCATTACTCATTATTGAAAAATAACAAAAAATCTCAAGGAATAATCCCCATAAACCGGCAGCAGCTGTCCTTTCATCGTAAAGTTGCGTAATAAAAATCACATGTCAAACGTGTAACAAATACGCGGCGAATTGGGGCTCGCATACGCTTTTTGTCAACATCGATCGCGTTTAGGATGATAATACGAACGGTGCTTAGCCCAGCGTGTCGCAATCAGCGGACAAAGCTGGTATTTTATTGTGATTTACATACAGAAAGTGGCATTGTGGTCTCGCCCTGTGACAGTAGCCCGTGTGCGCGGAATCTGACGCGCGATTCCTATTTTTTTGAATGGATATGTGAGTTGTGCTACAGTTTTGGATTACCGCGGTGAGCATTTTGTTTCGTATACAATAATTACCCAAAATAGATTAAAATGTTTTAGTTTTTTTATTTAAAAACAAAAAGTTTAATTTTGTTATTCTATTTTCAAATCACACTAATATTATAAAGGCGAAATTTTGTGTGTAAGTGTGTATGTTTGTTCCTGTTGTTTGTTGTTTTGGCTGAAATTTGGAATGGAAATAGATTTTACTCTGGATTAACACATGGGCTACTTTTCATCCTGGAAAAATCCATGGTTCCGCGGGATTTGTGAAAAACTGAATTACACGCGGACGAAGTCGCTGGCGTCCGTTAGTTATTAATATATTTAATTTAACATTTTATTGACTTTTTGTCAGTTTTGAATGGGCACTTAAAGATAATTTTTTGCAGGGAATAGCAAAATAAATTACTTATTCATTGTTCATAATGAACTACTGTAAAGCAATATCTGCTTTTACTTAGCAAGGAGACATAATTTTCTCTCTTTAAAAACCTCCTCTCCTCTTTTGATCTCTTTCTTTTTGTCGGCTTCCAAAACGATCTTCATGAATTTCCTTTCAATTATTTTTTTGTTACTGCCAAAATCTCGTTGGTATCTATATAATTTGTGAAATCCGTTAATAATTATAAATTAGCTCAATAGACACTAATTAAACGTTCATAGCAACACCACATTATTTTGAATTTGAATTACTTAGTTACATCGTAACAAGGTTAATAAAGTTGGTAATTTAGAAAAATATTATGTACATCAAAGTGTAACTCCAATTTAAAATGCCAACACACAGTAGAATGTATTTGCAAGTAAAACTTCTGTACATTAAAAATTATCATAGTAATGGGTAGTAGGTAGGTACCGAAAGGTTTAAGGGTTAAAGCAATAATAAGTAGGGCCAATGATGTAAATCTTTCCTTCTTCTCTTATTCTTTCCTTTGCATAATTGAGCCCCTTGCTAGATGATTAATACTTTCTTGCTTATAAATAAAATAACTTATGTTAATGTTTTTCATTTTAAAAGTAAGTAAAATACATTAGCTACAATCTACCTTAACACAACTATTCACTTTCCTATCCGACCATGGGATTAAGCTTGTTCTAGGAATGCATATTAATAGTTAGTTACGAATCGTTCATCGAGCGGAAATCGAACCTTAGATCTCTCGGATATGAGTCCGGCTCCTAATTGTGAAGTCATTGAGATTTAATCAATGATAATTGTATACTATAGAATATAGATAGGTTACGTCCCTACAAAATCACCGCAAAAAGTGATCCGAATTTAGCTACACCACTGAGCGTACACATGCAAAATTTTGTCTTTAAGTCCACTGTATATTTATGTATATATAGTTTTTACACTTCCTGAACACACAAGTCGATATTGTAGACCAAAGGTTCCCAAACTTTTTTTTCTCATAGACTACTTTCTAATTTAACTGGTTTCGGTGGACCCCTGCTAAATTTCATTCCAAAACTCGAAAAAAATTGTGATTAGATTCACCTACGGAAATTTTCATTGCAGCTAGGTCAACAGTCACCTCGAAGTAACAGTTTTTAAAAGTATTATTGATTTGTAGATAACAAAAAGTAAAATTGTATAGAGAAAAAGTTATTTTAGCCATCTTTAATTTTTGATATTTTTAATATCAAAAATTAAAGATGGCTAAACTTCAAACAATTCACAAATTATTTTGTTTAGAAAACTCTCTATTTGGTACGAAACCATATAAAATTTCGTGGACCCCCACTTATGAATCGTGATCCCTCATTTTTATGTCACGTCAACGTAGACCCCCGCCGAGGATTCCGAAGACCCCATGAGGTCCACCTAGATCACTTTAGGAATCACTGTTGTAGACGATATTTACGTTATCAACCCATATATATAGAGTCGTGATAGCCCAGTGGCTATGACCTCTGCCTCCGATTCCGGAGGGTGTGGGTTCGAATCTGGTACGGGGCATGCACCTCCAACTTTTCAGTTGTGTGCATTTTAAGAAATTAAATATCACGTGTCTCAAACGGTGAAGGAAAACATTGTAAGTAAACCTGCATACCAGAGAATTTCTTAATTCTCTGCGTGTGTGAAGTCTGCCAATCCGCATTGGGCTAGCGTGGTTGACTATTGGCCTAAGCCCTCTCATTCTGAGAGGAGACTCGAGCTCAGCAGTGAGCCGTATATGGAGACGATATTTAATAGTTTAAAAAGCGACTAAATGAAATTAAGTAAATTTTCCACGTTTTTCCGCCTCAGTTTTGATGTGCTAGTGTTCCATCTCTAGTACCTATAAAATATCATTGGGTTTAATCGTTATGTTTATCAATAATGATGAGCCGATCCCTACAGCACTGTGTATTTGTATGAGTACTTCATTTCCAATCGGAACTTGTTCGGAACTCCACTTCATTGGAGATGAAACGGAAATGTTACCAGGCTCATTACACAACGGGGACTTTTTTAAATAGAATTTTTAGTTGCGTTCAATTTACTAGTAAATAGTCACTTCGAATGTATAAAAATTTAGTTGGAAAAATATAATCTCGGTGGGCCAGTGGTTCTGGGGTGTGATTCCGCTATTTTATACTCGTCGATTCGCCTATAAAAAGTTTTATAACAACTTGGTTTATTTCTATGCGATGCCAAAAATAAAATGTCATACTAACAACGAAGATGCCATGGAAATGAGCGTTGTCACATCGCTGTAACATTACAGAATACAGGAACTGGTTGCCCCGGTTGTGGGTTGAACACCCCAGCTGGTCCTCGCGGGCCGGGGGGCGTGTAGCGATGAATGAAAAACCCACGACTGATGCACCTCACTTCCCCGCACGCACAATTTCACACCCGCACAATCTTCTCATGTGTGAGTGGCATGTGTAACTGACTGTCCTTCCGCGGTTTAGCGATTAGTATTTAGTAGGTACTTGGAGGCTGCTAATTAGCAAAATAAGGTATAATAAACATACCGACATAAAATAGAATTCTTGAAACATCATTTCTAGCTAACTTTGTAGAAGATTCTCACGGAAAATTATAATTGCGCAAAAATATGAAAATTTTTAGAAAACATAGCGACTTATTTTATAATAGTTAAACAGATATGGAAAACATTTTGCACAAATATCATCACACATAACAGTTATTCTTAGGGGATCTGCGCGAGTTAAACCGCGAGGCACCGGTCACATTACCAATCTTGGCGACCTTTGGTGACATTGCGATAATGAGCTATATTAGTGTCCTAATTATGAATTAACATGACTCTCGATGTTAGAAAATTTAAACCATTTCAAATGTCATTGGTACAAGTAGAAATGTGTCACTACCTGACCTCAATATGACTGTTTCCCACTAGCAAAGAGTTAATTTGTTCTAAGAGCAAAAACTGCACGTCAGAACCCACGCTCAGATGCACTCCATTTATGCAAAAATACATTGCCCTCTTATTTATTTATTTGCTTTTTTTTTTTTTAATTTTTAACAATGTTACTAAAATATAATACAAAAACTCAAACCTTCTTTCTATAGGACCTGCGAGAAGTTACCCCTCTATCAAAAATATATGTTAATGATCAAACGTATAATACAAACTGCATCTATAGAATCGATGTTTCATTGTGGTAAATTTACACGTGTGTGTATTATGATTTAAAATTTATAACACAGGTGGGTATAGGTGTTAAAAATTTTCGATGTGTGAGTTTACTTCGTTAGTCTCAAAAAATGACAGACAATTTTTGAGTGCGATATAAAAACCAATGGAATTGGTCTGAGTACAAAACACGATAACAATTTATAAAAGAAATTCAACGCTCAAGGAGAGGGGTTATGGAGCTTAGACCCACCAGCCACCATGCTGCCCCAATGCTGGTTGGCGGGCTTAAGTGGACAATGTTTGAATTTATGACGACACTACCAGGTGTTAATGATAAGTGGCTAGTCTAGTTAAAAATCTTAATCACGCCACTGCCAACAATCGAGTTTCAGCGTTGTTTAATCCGTGTATACAAAATTCAGTGGAATCATCTATATTTAGGCTAATTGGAATCGTAATCATGCTCTATATTCAGCTGAATCGGTAAACGTCGATTGTTTCAATGATTTATATTTAGTAATTCAATTTCCTAGCAATGTTTAATATCGCGGTGCGTGTTTTCATATTCCATAAGTTTGCGTTTTAGTGCTACATTTAGATTTGCTTCCGGATGTTAGATTTTGAATGTTTTTCTACTTAATCAGTAGGGAAGACTGAAATTTTCTCGTAGGTAACCCGTTCATGTGGTTTTATAGTCTGAATGTGTTTTGGCTGAGTAAGTGAAATTATTTACATCTGTAGGTAAAACTCGTGGATATTAAAAAGGTAACCCGATAGGAATCGGGTTGTTAGGAACCATCGCCTCTGCTACTTGTATGTATTATTTAGCCTATTTTAAAGGCTCTCTTCAGTAGTATTCTAGGTCTCCTTAAACAGATAATATGAACTGCCTCTTGGTCCAGTGGTTAGCCCATGTGGCTTGCGATCATATGGTCATGGGTACGAAAACTTGGTCGGGCTATGAGGTACAGAACTTTTTGAAACGGAAACTTTTTTCAGGAAACCCTCCTTAACTATAATTGACATGATCGAATTCTAAATTTAGAATAAATATAAATTGAAATAGACACAAACTCGAAAAATATTCAATGTATTCCAAAATACCTACATATTTTACTTTCTTGAAATATCGTTACAAATATATACAAACTAGCGGACGCCCGCATCTTCGTCCGCATAGAATTCAGTTTTTCACAAATCCCGCGGGAACCATGGATTTTTCGAGATGAAAAGTAGCCTATGGGTTAATCCAGAGTAAAACCTATTTCCATTCCAAATTTTAGCCAAAACGCTTTAGTACCAAAGGAGGAACAAACATAATTACACACACACAAACTTTCGCATTTATAATATTAGTGTGAGTATGTTAAGGGCAACCTAATAAATAATCCTTCGTATCGTGCTTTGTTAATTTAAAAGAAAATAAAAAAAAGAGTTTTTGTTCCTCTGGCAGAAATAATGGAACTTAGTATTTTGCTCACAAATAGAGTTACTAAGCTAAGTTAGCTACAAAGCAAAGTCGGTCCAGTTATAAGTATTATATTGTAATTTAAGTTTCTGTTCCGTGAAAAGACTAAAGGAGTATCTTCGAGTAGCTACTAAGGCTTCATACAGCACAAAAGCTATCGACGTAATGAGCTTTTCAGTAGAGGCAAGTAAATATTAAGTGGGACGACTATTTTATGTAATTACACGACCTTACTTGTTTTCCCTATGCCCTTTGTAAGATAGAGGTTATGGAGCTTCGACCCACCACTCTGTTCTAATGCGGTTTGACGGGCATGTTCAGTGGGCAGTTATAATAGGCTTATAATGATAATAAATATCTATTGTCGTTACATCTATACTAATTTTATAAAGAGGAAAGATTTGTTTGTTTGTTTGTATGCATTAAATAGGCTCCGAAACAGGTTTTGTCCCCGTATTCGTACAGGACCGGGGATATTTGACGGCCGCGTGGCGCAATGGGTAGTGACCCTGCTTTCTGCATCCACGGCCGTGGGTTCGATTTCCACAACTGGAAAATATTTGTGTGATGAGTATGGGTGTTTTCCAGTGTCTGTGTGAATTTATACATTATATAAGTATTTATATGTAGTATATAATTGTATATTAATATTATAATATCAACTATCTTAGCACCCATAACACAAGCTACTCTGTATGCTTACTTTGGGGCTAGATAGTGATGTGTATTTATTTATTTATTTATAATAAAAAAAAACTACGTGGGTCAAATATGCTATAAACCTATGCCTTATATTTTTCCTTAAATTCTACGGCATGCTCATAACATTAGAGCAGATTATCACAGAATAAATATATGATAGTTATCTATACTTCTATACTAATATTATAAAGCTGAAGAGTTTGTTTGTTTGAACGCGTTAATATCAGGAACTACTGGTCCGATTTGAAAAATTCTCTCAGTGTTTAGATAGCCTATTTATCGAGGAAGGCTATAGGCTATGTTTTATAACCGTATTCTTACAGGAACAGGAACCACGCGGGTGAAACCGCGCGGCGTCAACTAGTTATCAGATGCAGCATCTGCTTTTTCAAATAAACAAAAACACAATACAAGTTTAGAGAGTAAATTATTTATAGAGAGCCTCAGACCAATTATAGAAGGACCTGTATCGCACTCATAGTCACGAACAAAATTGTCTGTCATTTTCTGAGGAAAACTAGCGTAGATTTGGTATATATCTTATACTAAACTAGAAGTTTTTGTCCGTTTTTTACATAATTCAATTACATAAAAAGGTATTTTTTTAAAGAGCTCCTCTTTAACCGACGAACACGATTACAACTATTTAACATCGATTCTATAGAGACATTTTTTATAATCGCATTAGATCGTTGATCATATACTTTGACAGAAAAGTAACGTCTAGCGAGGCAGGTCCTATATAATAATTGGTCTGAGTAGAGAGCTTATAGTATTTAAAGTTATAGTTATTTGTTTGTCGTACAGGTGAGGTGCAGTCAATCGACGTAGTTACTTCGAGACCTCCAGCGAAGTCCCCAAGTTCTTCTCATATCACAACACAGGCAAACAAACGTAAGTGCAAATTATACATCTATAGGTTATCTTTATTATATAGTACTACGGGGATACTTTGACTTATACACCTATGTACTATGAATGTATTAAGATAATAAGAGACTGTACATTGAATAAAACTGTCACAAACTCTTTTTTTTTTTTTTTTTTTTTTTATTCTTTACAAGTTAGCCCTTGGCTACAATCTCACCTGATGGTAAGTGATGATGCAGTCTAAGATGGAAGCGGGCTAACTTGTTAGGAGGAGGATGAAAATCCACACCCCTTTCGGTTTCTACACGACATCAGTGTTAGCTTCGCATTCGTCCCTATCATCTATACTAATATTATAAAGCTGAAGAGTTTTTTTGTTTGATTGAACGCGCTATTCTCAGGAACTACTGGTCCGATTTGAAAAATTCTTTCAGTGTTAGATATCCCATTTACCGGGAACGGGTACCACGCGGGTGAAACCGCGCGGCGTCATCTAGTGTAAGATAAAGAGATATAGAGACGAATTCGAACAACACTCCGTCGAGTTTTAAAATTTACATCTCTACCTATTACTTTGTTGAGTTATCAAATTAAAGTTTCATAACTTTAAGTAATCAGTATTTTAAAGTAACTTTTTTACGACCTTAAAACCTCTCTCAAAATTAATAGTTCGATATTGCTTTTAGGCTTTAAAAGATTCTAAAAAAATCTACTGGCTTTTGGTCCCTTTTCACCCCGGCTTTAGTGTGTTTTTAGATGTAAAGGTATTATAGTTACAGTTATGGCGGCTTCCGACTTTTATCCAATATCTTTCCCAATTTACTTCAGTTACTCTATACTTAAATCCTTTCTTTGAACATGCGGCCTTGTTAGTTGTTTGTAACATTATACCTTATTATCGTGTCGTTGTTAGGGCCTTTAACATTGTGTATCTATCTAATTAGATAAGAAATCAAAGTAGAGAATTTTCTGCTTTTGGAGGTGGTGTAATAGAATTTGTTCTCAAAAACACCTTTTGAGCTATTCTTAGATTTCGTTTTTCTTTTTAATGAAATGCCCAAAACGCCTGATAAAAGATAATGATTATAAACTTTGTTTTCACACTTTTAATTTCTTTTATAAAAGCACCAGTTATCCGTGGAAATAGAAAAAGAAAAACTTTCCAGTGCTAAAACTATGTTTTTCAAACTATTTTCCAGTGAAATTTTTAAACGCCTAATTAAAAATTAGAGCAACGGGTTGAAAGCGCAACTCTGAAAATAAAGCTGTTTTATTTTTTTATTCTTTTCGTTTGAAATGGAGTGCTTTTAGATAGTATTATTTTTATTGTCTACGAAGTTTTATGCAATAAAAATTAATTAAAATATGTTGTAACTGTGCTTTCTTTAAGGATTTTATTTGGCCCGAGAGAATAAACAAGTTATTGTTTATTACTTTCTCTGTTTGAAGTAAACGTTGTAAGGGGTTCTTAAATATCTTTTCTTCTTTTTATTACCTTCCCTTCGCTTGTAGGTGTGACTTAGTAGTTTTTGAAGAAGTAAATGACCCACAATGTTACGAGTTACAGAATATGTTATAATTCAAATCAATTGTTTATAATAGAGCGACACTTTGCACAGACGGGACGAGATAAAGTAGACGTAGAAGTAGTTAAGGCAGTGGGTTCGATTTCCACAAGTGGAAAATATTTTTGTGACGAATATCGATGTTGTCCAGTGTCTGGGTGGGTCTACACTTAATATTATAAAGAAGTAAACTTTGTGATATCGTAGGTGGTAATCTCATGAGATACTAAACGGATTACTACATTTGCGACTGTCCTAGGCTACCTTACCTTACCTTATCAGCAGATAGACGTCCACTGCTGGACATAGGCCTCTTGCATGAACCTCCAAGCACAACGATCTCGAGCCGCCAGCATCCAGCGGCTCCCTGCAACCCGCTTGATATCCTCAGTCCACCTAGTGGGTAGGTCGACCAACACTGCGCTTTCCGGTGTGGGGTCGCCATTCCAGCACCTTGGGACCCCAATGTCCATCGGCTCTTCGAACTACGTGGCCTGGCCATTGCCACTTCAGCTTCGCGACTCGCTGAGCTATCAGTGACTTTGAGTCGTCTGCGGATCTCCTCATTCCTGATTCCATCACGCAGAGAAACTCCAAGCATAGCTCGCTCCATCGCCCGCTGAGTGACTTTGAGCCTTCTAATAAGGCCCATAGTCAGCGACCAAGTCTCGGATCTGTAGGTCATCACTGGCAAGACGTACTGATCATAGGCATAGAGTATATTATTTTTTATCCCCTTATTTTAACTGACATTGGGGGACAGGGGGTTTAGCTCTAATTCTGCTTACGTAATACTTGAACGGCCCGTACCTACTAGCAATCAATTCCGATCTGTTACTTGTAGCAAGCAACAATAATAGTGAATAGGCACCAATGCGTTTTAGCTCTTGATTAGTTAGTGGAATCCGCTTATTGGCTTTAAGGCCACTCTACACTATAACGGACCTCGTATATATATAGTTCAAGTATATTATACTTATAAAGATACAGATTTTTTTTTTTTATTGAGAAAGAATACAATAAGGAACTTAAGCTAACTTATCCTAATAACTATACAAATCATGCCCACGTGGAATGGTGGCAAGAATACTGGCTGCATTTCCGCGCTGGACAGCCAGGCTGATCCTTTGCGCAAAAAATGAGCCAGCCCTTCTGTCACCAGTCGAGGCAACAAGCCGCGGTGAAATAGTACGGAAAAATTGAAGTGATCATTTTGAATTTAGGATTGCTTTATTGCAATTAGCTAAATTGTGCAGCAGAAAAAAGCAGATGCCCGTGACTTTATTTGCGTGGAAACCATACCCTTCGATTTTTAAATACCTGATTTTCTTACATGTTTTTCTACTGATAATTACATAGATTAGCGACAAATATAGGACGAACCTCCGTGGCGCAGTGGTATGCGCGGTGGATTTACAAGACGGAGGTCCTGGGTTCGATCCCCGGCTGGGCCGATTGAGGTTTTCTTAAATGGTCCAGGTCTGGCTGGTCTCGGAGGCTTCGGCCATAGCTAGTTACCACCCTACCGACAAAGACGTACCACCAAGCGATTTAGCGTTCCGGTACGATGTGGTGTAGTAACCGATAGGAGTGTGGATTTCATCGTACTCCTAACAAGTTAGCCTGCTTCCATCTTAGGTTGTATCATCACTGACAATCAGGTGAGATTGTAGCCAAAGACTACCTAGAAAAAAAAATAAAAAACAAAAAACGGACTTTTCGCTTTTTAATAAATGTATTGATAAAGGGGTACCTATACTATAAGCTTATCTACCTAAATAATTACCTTGGTTCTCAATATTATTGAATAATTCCAACATAATTGGGTGGCTTAAATAAAATTAAAGTAGAACTCTTATAATAAAACAATGTTTAGAGTAAAAAAGGTTTTAATATTCAACTTTGGAGACTTTATTCAAAGGTGTGGGAGGAAGTGAAGTGAATGTTAAATATTGGTGGAAGGATGTTCTACAATTGCACCAGTGCTACTCGTACATATTACACCAGTTATTGAATAATGAACTTTACCTAGCGGCGACAGAGTTCTCTTTTCAGTTTTGAACAAAGATTTACTATATTTGATACTATAGATATGTCACTAGTGCGTCGAAACTGAGGCGGAAAAAGTGGCTAGTTGTCTTAATTTCATTCAGTCGCATTGTAAACAACGAAAGTTATATTTAAACAAATAATACCTAAATAAGTGTAAAAACTATAGGTAAACGCAAAATTTTGCATGTGTGTGTGTGGAGTAGCTAAATTCCGATCACTTTTTGCGGTGATTTTGCAGGCACGTAACATGTCTAATAGTAGAAAATCTTTGGTTTTGTAAACAAAAGATTATAATACTGTGTTTTGTTCGTATTATTTGAAGAAATTGGGTTATAATATTTATATAAAAGTTCTAATAAATATCCTAATATCCATATACAGTTGTCTCGGTTTCATCATGACGGTTGGGGTAAGCTGAGGAGCGATTCCACTATTTTATTCGAATTTTAACTTTATTTCTATGGAATTCCAAAAACAAAATGTCACTAATAACGAAGTTTCCATGGAAACCAACGATGTCACAACGCTGCAACTTTACAGAATGCGGGGGCTGATAGTTAGGTACTTGTAGTCGTACTAGTGTGAAGGCGCCTTTATCCATACGTTGTTATCCGTCCCACGTCCAGAGTTTATAGACTGTATACATAATCTAATAGCAATTTCCGAAGATTGTCATAAACAATATTTGCAGGATGAATGTTATCCGATACCTAACTCGAAATTGCAATTGATTTAGTCGGTGATTCACTAATCACATCCAATTTTCAACTATTGATAATTCCTATCCATGTTTTTGAAATTCAGATCATTGAAGACATAAATTAAACAAGTGTTTAATTTTCTGAATAGTTGTTAAAACAGATAACAGTACCAAAAAATTCTCCAAATGATTTTACCACTGCTA
Organism: Bicyclus anynana; assembly: GCF_947172395.1. Lineage (NCBI taxonomy): Eukaryota > Metazoa > Arthropoda > Insecta > Lepidoptera > Nymphalidae > Bicyclus > Bicyclus anynana. The sequence continues at coordinate 10,996,830 of NC_069094.1, read as the reverse complement.
GTTGCCTTGCACCTCCAACTTTTCAGTTGTGTGTATTTTACGAAATTAAATATCACGTGTCTCAAACGGTGAAGGAAAACATCGTGAGGAAACCTGCATACCAGAGAATTTTCTTCATCCTCTGCGTGTGTAAAGTCTGCCAATCCGCATTGGACCAGCGTGGTAGACTATTGGCCTAACCCCTTTCATTCTGAGAGGAGACTCGAACTCAGCAGAGAGCCGAATGTGGGTTGATAATGAAATAGATATTGAATGAAACAGTATGTTGAATAGATAATAAGTAGGTACCTATAGGTCTATACAATATTCTTGAAACATGAAATTTGACGAACTTCATCCGTTTAAGGGTTCTCACTCACTAAAAATAGACGCCGCAGCTTTACGCTTAGGGGGAGACTTTTATTTTTCCACTTTCTGCTTTTATATCTCATTTTTTCCTTTTTTTAACTGAGTTAAAAAAGGAGGATTCTCAATTGGACTTGTAGGTATGTCTTTTATGTTACCTGATAAATTAGTAATATTTGTTGTTTACCTGTAAATAGTTTTTAACCGACTTCCAAAAAGGAGGAGGTTCTACGTTCGGCTGTATGTATGTTTTTTTTTTTTTTTTTTTTATGTATGTCCAGCGATAATTCCGTCAATTATGGACCGATTTTAAAAATTCTTTTTTTGTTTTGTAGGGTTTACTTCCAGGGTGGTCCCATTTTTTTCATGTCAGGATCTGATGATGGCATCCTGGAGAAATTGAGGGGAACTTTCGAAAGTTGTAGAGACGGCTAGTACGTTTGTTAGTGTTTCCATAAGGTATTTTAAACCACTACAACTTTATGAAGGTTTGGAGATGGTCTGATGATGGAGCCGAAACACATACGATGGAACTCGTCAAGGATTTACAGCAGTCACCTTTTGTTTGGGCTTGATTAATTTGTATTGATGAGTACTTTCCACCTATATGGGTTGTGACTGTATTAAGGGTCTGGTGATGAAGACGAGGGACAGTGAAGAGAACTCCTCGACGGTTCACAGTAGCTACCTTGTGTTTGGACTTGATAAATTTGTATTGATGAGAACTTACCACCTAGATGGCTTGTGACTGTATTAAATGTCTGATGATGAAGACGAGGGACAGTGAAGAGAACTCCTCGACGGTTCACAGTAGCTACCTTGTGTTTGGACTTGATAAATTTGTATTGATGAGAACTTTCCACCTAGATGGATTGCGACTGTATTAAGGGTCTGGTGATGAAGACGAAGCACAGTGAAGAGATGCTAACACTAAAAATAAAAAAATAAAAATTTTAATAAAAAAAATTCAACCGACTTCCAACTCAAAAAATAACTTTAACTAAAAAGCAAAAAATAACATCCTACCTATGTGCTACCTTCTGATCAGTTTGAAGGCGGTGCCAAGCCAGTGTCGTGTTTTAATTAAAGCTGTTTCTGGAATAACCACAGAAATTTTGTAGTTTAAACGTATTTAATTAAAACATCACTGGCTTGGGACCGCCTTCAAACTGATCAGAAGGTAGCACATAGGTAGGATATTATTTTTTGCTTTTTAGTTAAAGTTATTTTTTGAGTTGGAAGTCGGTTGAATTTTTTTTATTAAAATTTTTATTTCAATTCTCATTTATTACTATGGACGATCCTTACTATGAACGATCCTGGAATGAGTAAAGATGCCTGCGACTTTGTCCGAGAAAAGATTTGTAAACTTATCTGGTATGTGACTTTTTTTGGAAGATTAAATTGGTACCTATAGTCTGTGCTGTAGTTTCTTCTATAAGTGATGGCGTCGCGGACTCTTTTGTAGACTTAAAAAAAGATAAATATCTCACTATGCATTGTTTTGTTATATCTCGAAGGGATTAAGCAGCGTTATCGATGAAACCTTCGGCGGCTTCACTTTTTCCAACACTTCCAATAATTTTAGTAATATTTCGATTAATTCACACAAAATTTTAACAAATTATGTACTGAACCCTTCCTCATAATCTATTCCTACCGCCTCTATCTATTGTTGAAAACAGCTTGAAAATCAGTTTAGTAGTATTTGAGTTTATCGTGACAGACAGATATTTTGTGCCAGCTATAGTGCCAGACTGACAGTCAGTTTCTTCATGTAAAGCTAAAGTAACAGTAAAAGTAGTAAGTAGTAAAGAAGACTTTATTTTTCAGCGAATAAGACCGTCACTTTTGATTTATGACGTTACTTTGACTGTTACTTGCGATGGACAAACTGGCCGTTAGAATGAAACTGTAAAAATTTTCACAAACAATATTTTCCCCATTCCTACTGAAAAAGACAGGCACCGACCCTGATGTCTGGATGTGCAAGTCTATACCTATAGTTGGTATAATTACCTCCTGACCCTTTGAATCAATGCCAAAAAAGCGCCGGCAGTTATCGGGCCGGCCTTTTGGCACAATGGTCCGGATCTATACGGTGATTATGTCATGCATCGCAATTCCGAACGTCCGTTCGTCTGAGCTACAGTCAACAAATATCATCGGACGCTCTACTTTGGACGTCTGATAAACAAAAATCAGCATTAACCTGTTTTATTGATCCAAAGCATTTTTAGACACAATATTAACACTCAAAAGTGCTAATATTCAAATAGCTAATTTTGTTGGATTTGTTTTACTGTAAGAGTTGTGTTAGCCCAGTGGATATGATCTCTGGAGGATGTGGGTTCGAATCTGGTCCGGGGCATGCATCTCCAACTTTTCATTTGAGTGTATTTTAAGAAATTATATATTACATGTGTCAAACGGTCAAGGAAAAACATCGTGAGGAAAGGAAACCTGCAGACCTGAGAATTTTCTTGATTCTCTGCGAGTGTGAAATCTGCCAAACTGCAGATTGGCATATTTCACAGCCAGCGTGGTGGACTATTGGCCTAACCCCTCTCATTCTGACAGGAGAATCGAGTTCGCAACTAGACAAACACACATAAAGTATTAAAATATAGAACTATAACAGAGTCCTTACATAATCATTGGTAAACGTTAGTTAGCACTTAACAAGTTTATTGCATAGCAACTGTGCAACGTAAGTCTATTTTTTTAGCACAGACGCATTAGGTCAGCTGTTGACGGTCAATTATTCTCACGTTTCTGCAGCTCAAACGGCAGCGAAGACGTTTCATAAGTCGAGCTGTCATGCACGCAGTGACCAATACACGATCAGTTATAGTCGTGGGTGCTGCAGATTCGAGAGAATATTTGATCGCCAATGGCGTGCATTAGCGTATTGCTAAAGAGTTTTCCATGTTCTGTGTTTTCACCCTCCTACCCCCGCCTCCCAATTTTGAATTAAAATGTTAGTGTTTCAAAAACTAGTTTCCATCAAACGCATAATCAGTAATGACGTAATGTGTAGAAAGTACATTTAGTTTGGGAATAGTGTGATATTTTTGGAAGGTCACCGCTGCACGATTCAACGTCGCTGTTGTTCCAAAACGCATTACGATACGCTCCAATAATAAATGTTACTCATTGTTATCAATGGCAGTGCGTCATTCCCACCTCCCTAGATAAAAGCAAATAGACTCTCGCATAGTTTTGCATTGGGATGACTTCAGTTCATGGCCGTTGTCGGTTCCAGATCCATACATTTATCATTTGTTATCGTAAATCGTATTTTGTACGGGTAAAATACTAATATAAACTAAAAGTATATCGTGCCAATTTATTGCATAAAGAATCGTTGTAGAATAGGTGTCTATTACTTTATAAAAACGTTACAAAAATGTGATAATAGTGGATATGACCTCTGTCTAAGGTTCTAAGGGCGTAGGTTCGAATCCGGTCTGGGACATGCAGCTCCAACTTTTTTAGTTGGAGTTTGTGCATTTTAAGAAATTAAATATCGCGTGTCTCAAACGGTGAAGGAAAAACATCGTGAGGAAACCTGCATACCTGAGAATTTTCTTATTTCTCTACTTGTGTGAAGTCTGCCCATCCACATTTGGCCAGCGTCGTCGATTATGGCCTAACCCCTCTCATTTTGAGATGAGACTCGTGCTCAACAGTGAGACGAACATGTGTTGTTAATGACGATGATAATAACTTTATAAAATACTATCAGATTTTTATTTACATATCTGTGTATAGACATACTTATTCTCCGTACATCTAAAAAGTCACATACAACTATTACGGTTAAAATGTGTCAACTTTTACTTGACAATACATAAAACAAATAAAACCATGTCTTCGTTAAACCATAAAAAAACTAAGCGAACTCGTTTAATTAACTTCATTAATATTTTTTTTTCGTGTTGACTGTACTACAAACCCAGATAGCATCTTTGAATGTGTATCGAATGAGAACAGTTCCCAGTTTAAATATACGCTGAAAAGACTTGACCTATATTAAAATGTTTCAGCGAATTGTACCTTATCTTTAATATTCACTGGATATTGCAAAAAACATTTAACTTCGTCTAGTAAAATGCAAATCACTCGGATATCTTGAAGTCCGGTGAAGTGTTTAGGTTATATACAATGTAACTTTTAAATAGTGATTTGATCAATAGCCACCCTTATGAATGCAACAAAAAAGATTACGTTAGATACAATGTAACTTTTAAATAGTGATTTACTCATTAGGGTTGGCTTCTGAATGCAACAAAAAAAGATAATTTTTGCGGCTTCCAAGTCGTAGTTCTGTAAAAATCAACTTTATTGCAGGTTTCAAGGTCAACCGCAGCTTTTGCCGATTGGTTCTGCTAATGTCAAGGGCATGTTAAAGTCAAAATTTTTAATGTGATACTAATTAGCTCAACGGTAAGAGCGGTCGGACTCATCACAGAGGAATGGTGGTTCGATTCCCGCCCCGTTGGGCAGACATGTTTTTAAAATATACCATTAATAACAGAGTACTGCTTGACATTATGAAACCTTCAGATGACCTACAGCATAATGTTAAAAGTCCACTATTTAGACAGTTAAATCTAGTACATAAACGAATACAATAAATCTATAACGAAAATTGAGTTTAAGCAAAGCCGCGTTTTTTTTTTAATTTGCTTAAATTATTCTCTGAAAACAAAAAAATCGATTGTCATAGGTATGGAGTGTAGATGAGGCTTAGCTTATTGTAACATTAATTGGTTTACCTAAACTCTGAATGGACGTCACTTTAAAGCCATCCATCGCTAGTGAAAAGTAATTAAAGGAAAGAAAATATATAAAAAAAATTACATTCAGACCCTAATATACTTGTACTGTTACTGTTAGGACCCTTAGAGTTGAAATCTCCATTAAGGAAAAGCCTTCCTTGGACCCTTAAACACGATTCATATTAAGAATAGGATAGTGTTAGCGAAATTTCCACAAAGAAGACCCCAAGGCTGCCCGTTTTTCTTACCGGTCACGCAAATATGGTCGATTAGCTAGCCCGTGCACTGGAAGCGTTCAATCAATCTAGATGACCTGCAAGTCTAGAAACGTAGGGGCTCGTTAGTCTAATATTAGCCCACGCTGGTAACAAACTGGGTGTACCTAATATCTGACATCCTTTTATTTCATACTCGCTGCTTCAAAGAGAGGTGTATGTATACCAATTATTCCCTGCATAGTTGATTATCATCATTATCATATTCAGTCAATGGTTATTGAGGATACTTAACGTTCGTTCGTTTCTATGTAAGTTGGTTTACCATTTAAGGCAAAAATTCAAAATTCATTATTATTTCTTTTCATTTAATCTTACGTTGCCGGATCTAAACTTTAAATTAACATCTAAATATTTAATTAAAGGCAATTGATTATTATTTTTATAATTATATTGAAACAAGAGTTACCAAATTACTGCAATATAATCGATATGCGCTACTGCGCTAGATACATTGCCATAAATAAACAATTTCATACTGTTTACTAAACTATTGCATCATAGGCAATAGATAATAGGTAATAATACAGTAATAAGGTAATAATACAGTAATAAAAAAAGTACAGGTAATCTAGCGTAATTCTAGCTAATTCGATTATTTATAGTTATAAAATAATTTAATTGAATTTAAAGAGTTTTTGGATCCATTCACAACTATTTGTAAAATAGGGCAAATGTATTTTCCTTTGGGAGTCTTTGAATTATTTCCTCTATTCTTATTACTTTCGGTAGCCAAAAGTGCCGAATCAATAATGTAGCTATCTCTGAAGGTCATCAAATGATAACAGACTACGTACCTATTTGCGCATTTGCGTAATCGCTTAGATATGTCCACATTATGTACTTTTAATTAAATATTTTTTGTATAACACATGATAATTTGGATAAGTAAGAAATAAGTTAATTTTCCAGCGTTATAAAATGGTCAAGTGTACGTAATGAGGTAAAAATACTTGTATTCTATTGGTTCCGATTTCTTTTAGAGTTACCTATTATTTCTAATTGAGATAAAACTGAAAATAATTTATCCACAAATTATTTAAAATATTTACGTATTATTATTGGTAAAATAATCTGACCTATACGTTTAATTTGTGCGATCAATAGTCACTGCCATAAAAAATCAACTTAGCACGCACCCAAAATTAACATCGTAAACAAATTAAAATTTCATTTGCGTAGTGGTTCACTCCAAATTTGACTTATGGGCCATTGTTTGCTAAAGTTCCTCTCCGTTATGCAACCCTAAAATGGCAAAGTAATATGTGGGCAATACTAATTAGCAATAACCAATTTAAATCGCGTCTGGTGATAATGCAGGCGTGTGTTTAGTTTGAAACAGCCGGCGGACACGGCCGGCGAGCGCTCAGCGCTGCACTCGCGTACACGTCTCCGCGTAAAAATAAAGTCCAGCGCGCGTCTGCGCACTTCAACCCATTTATAATTATTAGTAAACCACGGCGCGGGCGCACGACTGCCGTGGCCGGGCGCGCTCGCGAAAAAGAAAATAGGTTGGATTCCAAACGCTTTATTCGAAGTATTACGAGAATAACGAGCCCTTGCGCGACGTCGAACGATTCGAAGCCCTAGTGAGTGTTTATGTGTGACGTAGAACAAACTTTAACTCCTACGTATTAGATACCGGTGTCGTGTGGCGCGCGAGTTCGTGACAGATTAAAAACATTGACGTGTTTGTTTATTAAGATACCAGTGTAACTATCAGTGATATCTTTAATTTGATTGCATAGTAATTATGCCGGAACGGCCGAAAAGACGGAAAAATAAAAATAAACGTAAAAATAATAAAAGTTCAGCCACTGATGTGAATAAAAACAATATTGAAGAATTGAAAAACGACGCCGTTGAAGAGCCGTGTTCTAGTGTTACTCAAAATATTTCAAATGATAATGCGTTACATATTACAGAAGAAAACATTGACATAACAACGTCATTAAAATTAAATGATACCTCCAAAGAATCTGACGCAACTGATGTAGCAAAATTATCGGAAAATACAAATGATGAAAAGGAAACTATATCAAATACATCAACAATTAGCTCACAGATTGAGAAATCAAATGAAGAGTTACTATTGCCTTCTGAAAGTTGTTCTATTTCAAATGAAAAAAGAGAAGTAAACAAAGAGAATCAAGATAAACAGAAAAATAATAATACATTGGCATCATCTGATGTGTTTTGTTCTTCAGATAAATTATCAAATAATGATATTAATAATAAGAATAAAACAGTTGAAGATGTGATTCAAACATACATAGTGGAAACACCAGATCAAGTAACTACAACTAAGACCAAATGTAAGTTAGATAATGCAGTGAAAAGTAAAAGTTGTGATAATGACGATTCTCCAACTATAGTTGAAATTGTTGATGAATCTAATGGTCAAAGTGATCATGACAATAGTTTGTCAGTCATAGACAATAGCAATATTATAATTTCAGGTGAAGAATCTGATATTGAATGGGAAAATGTTAACCACTTTAATATACCACAAACACAGCTTATTAAAGGTATCATGTCAAGTGATACAATACCACTCAATATTGTTCACTGTGAACAAATAAAATCACTCAGTCCCCAAGAAGAGCTCTCATTACGTAATTACTTAAAAACATTAAATTTGTCAACATGTCCATCAAATTTAGATACCGGAGATATTAAAACCGAAATCGAAGAAATTATAAACCGTGAAATTAAATATAGATTACGAAAAAAAGGATTTACCGATGAGACTACATTATTCCGACCGGGTCCCTCTAGATCATTAGCAGTTATTGATGAAGAAGGAAGTGGTGATTCTTCCAAAACGTCTCGGCGTCATTCATACCTAAGTGATAAAAAAAGCGATAATGAGGAACTAGAAGATGACGTTTTTGAATGTAAACCAATATGTCCGGTAAGGAATCCTGACATTAACGTAAAATTCAAAAAATCTGACAAACGTTCTATACCACAACCATGTTACCGTGTCGATGCAAAACTCAAAGAACCTGAAATATCAGAAGCTCGAGGTGACTGGTCAATGAAAACAATTGAAAGATTAAGTGGAGCTGAATTAGTCTATTTAACAGACTCATCTAGTAGTACTAGTTCTATATACGATTTGAATGATGATGCGGAAAAGAGTGAAGAAACAGATGCATCTGTTCGTATAATAACACCAACAATTGAGGTTACAGATACTGAATCCTTATTGTCTAATACGTTTTTATCTAATAATACTGATAAACAAGTCATAAGTAAATCTTGTGAAAATGTCTGCAAAGCCAGTTCTGCTAACATGACAAACACAGAAAACGATAAAACTAAAGGGTTAGATGATAAAGACTTGGGTTTAAATTTACAAAATAACAGTCATGAAATTATTATTTTAAGTACTGATAATATAAAAACTAATTTATTTGTAAAGGATATGAATGAAACGCAACTTGCAATAGAACCAGAAAAAATAAATGAAAGTGGAAATATTTCCGATAAAATTTCAACAAACTCTTCAAAACCCTTAAAAAATACAGACACGTACGACCTTGAAATCAAAGTGTTGAAATGCGAACTTAATAATGCAATCAATAATTTGATCAAAGAAGTTATATCAGATTCTGAAAACAATAAGGAAAATTTAAGTGAGACATTTACACGTCAAGATTCATCTAGTAGCTTAGATTCTTCTCAATGTACAGCTAAATATAATCCAACTCATTCTTCCCTCAATGATGTTACAAATATATTGCAAGATGATTCATATGATAGCAAAAATAAGGATATTCAAGAAATAGAAGTTATTTCTAGTCATGTGAAAGATGTACTTGAGTGTGTAAATGAAAACCTACCTCTTAGAAATGAGAATATACCGTATAAAGATTGTAAGAAACCATCTAAACTTAGGGATATATGTCTTAAAAAAATAAGCTCTTTTCCATTTGGTGACAAAATTCTAGAAGAGCTGGCCCATGTCTCCCTTCGTATACAAAATATGAGTGCTTTGGCTTCCGAACGTAATCAAACCGTTACCACCCAACCATCAAATAACGATTATTTATATGTAGATCAATACGAAGAAAGTAAGACATTGGAACATAAAAAATTGCTATGTCATAATAGTAGCAATGCTCCTCCACCAATATTACCCAGAAAATCTTCACTTAAAATAAGCCAAGAAGACCCATTAACTAAATTAGTAATTACAAGAACAGAACCCAAATATGAATGTATGTCACCATCACAGAAAATGTTAATGGAAAAGACAAATACCACAATAGACAGAGATTTTCAAAGTCAACCTAATATAAATTTAGAACACAGTAAAAGCAATGAAAAAAAATATATACGATCCAACATTCTAAGTTCTTCACCACCAATGAAATCAGAAACTGGAAGTCGATTGTTAGCTTTATTACGAGACACGTCTGTCTCAAATAATTTCAAACCCCAAAAATTGGAAGACAATACAAATACAAATTATTTACTAAATAAGAAATTTGATTCACAAACATTTTCAAAAAGACTTATAGACGAAATCGATTCAACAAATTTTACCAAAGAAACACAATGTAATAAAAAAAGTGTTTCTTCAAATTTTTCAACTAATAATTTAAAACCCTTACCTCCTCCAAAGCCCACTAAGCTAAAAACATATTTTTATGAGAGTGACGAAGGTTCAGATTTTCGCGAAAACTCTTTCCAAACGATGCGTAGTAGTAAAAAATACTTTCACTACTCAACGGGTAATTTAAGCAAAGAAATAGAGGATGATATATCATCAATTCAGAATATGCACAGATATTGTACCAATTTAAGAGATCAAAGTTATGAGTCAAGTCCAAGAAGACCTTCCTTACCTAAGGATTTATGTGATCAACAAATGGAATATATTCGCCAAAAGGAAAAAGAAGTTGACGCAGAACTACGTCGTCTAGAACATGAACAAAATAAATCAATTAGGAGTAGAGGCCCTAGAGCTCCAATGATATCCGACGATAATCACATTAGCATGAAAACTAAAAGTAACAGAAATAAAGATTTTATGCCAATATCGCAAACACATAAAAACACTGGAAATGATAAACTGTCTTCTTTATTCAGTAGTAGTCAAGAAGAATTACTTCGTGAAAAAATGTATTCCGAATATGTGAGCCAAATGGCTGAGAGAGAACAAAGAAAACAGCAAAAAGTTATCAAAGTCACTCAAACGCCTACTAATAGTAACGTTACATCGAAAAGCATGCCTTTATTGGATCTTGATTCAAAGGTGAACAATCGCATTGAACAAGAATTTATATCAAAGGCTCGGGAACGATGGTACAAATTAGGTATTACGGATCCAGAGACTGAAGACGAAAGGGATGCGCCTAGTGATTTATATGTTGAACCAAAAGTGATTGAACATAAAATTAAAGTGATAGACGCTGGTGAAGAGAAGGATGTTAAGAAATTGCCTAGCCATATGCAGGAATTTGTGAAGTTTACAGTGAAAGATAAGGGTGAACAATCTGGTAGTACTGGTGAGTCGAACACTGGGCAGGCATCCGCGCATGTTGTTTTTTGTGCTGTGATTATTTTAGTTTTAACAGTTGGAAGGCTTTTACTACAACTGATAAGAAACAAGTGATACTAACGTAATTATAGACCCTAATCATGTTTTTATAGATTTTCTATGTGTAATTGTTTTCATGTGAACTGCATGAGTGAATGGATTGACTTTTAAATAGGATTTTTTTTTGTGTAGAATTAATATTGATAATGGTAAATATATAAAAGGTGAGTTAACTTTCTACTTATAGGTATAAATGTTATAAATGTTAGTTGTAGAATAAATATAAGCCGTAAAGTCAATACTCATTAGGTACTTTAAATTTTATAACTATTATGCGAGTTTAGTATTATGTATTAGCGATCAGTCAATCATAAACAAGTAATACATATCATTTTATTTCATTACATTCATATTATTATAATATTGATTAAATGATGATTATGATTATGATTATGGGGTTTCAATTAAATTACTTAAACACAACATTGATAGAAATTCGGTTTTCTTTGTTTTAAAGAACATTTGCAATATTTATTTAAATTTTTCTACTATTCTCGTTTCCATACAATTAGTCGAAAATATTGTGTTACGATTGGGTGCGACAATAGTCCAGGTGGCGGGGATAGAACGTGAATAGAAGTAATAGCGCTGTAAAGAATATGTTCGATATAAAAATAGTCATTAATATATGAAGTCCACGTTTTACCATTATTATGTAATCAAACATGAAAGAGGAGTTGCTAAACGAGATTGTCAGTCAAATGTAAATATAGTATACATACCTTCATATAATTGCTATGATTATGACAAGAGTAAGGTCGCAAGATAATTATTGCGTTATATATCGTGTTATCAACATAACTATCATTAAAAACATAAATTGATAAACTCGTCATTTTAGGCATTTAAAACAACACTTTTATTTACAAAAGAGAAATTCATTATCTAGTTTGATGTTTTGTATTCACTTCAGAAGTTTTTATAAATGGATATTTTTTGCAACTCTTAAATTTCCGGTAGGAAACATTCATTCGTAATCAGCTGATTCTCAAGGTTCTCGTTTTAGAATCAACGTCTAATAACTATTCAGATATTGCGGAATCATCACGTTTATCTCGCGTGCACGGCATTTGAATCTAAATAAAGAATCTGGGGTATCAATATCATATGAATATTTATATAGAAATATCTGTGCTATGCGGATTCACTTGTGAGTTCATTATTCCTGTAGGAATATGAGGATAAAATGTAGGGGATGACTCAGAATTGCACCACACTCGAATCTACGGTCTACGACATTGCAATATGGCATAACACCATGATGAACAAGGTCAAATATGGTGGTCAAGATCCTCAAATGTGACAGGAAGTTTTATAACAAACTTTAAGACTTTACAAGATGCTTTTTTATATTATAACTTATAATTCGCTATTTTATTTTCATTATTTCATTCCTGCAGGCTTGTTATGTAACTCGGTGTACTATTCAAATAAAAAGTCATTACATGGTTTGTCGTCGTATTTTTGTAACTGTGATCATCAACACAGTTATTTCAACAAAATGGTCTTGACTACATCATCTTACATCAAGTGGCGGTGATTTATTTGTTTTACGATAATTGAAAATGATTATTTCAACGAAATTACGTAAATAACGGGTTTTTGTTAAAATAGTGTTTACTACCACTACTACGGGTATATTACTGCCACGTTACGTAAAATACGTATGACATTTCGTTGAAAATACAATGTTAGATGATTGCATAAACGAAAATAAGATGAAAAACGATGTAGTGACTTTTTATTTGAATGATACATCGAGATACAAAATAACTTTGCTGATGTGGATGCCCCGACCGTATATTTTTTTCTTTGATTAGGTACTTTTTTCAATAATGTATTTAAATACCTATTGCAATGAGTGTTCGGGCTACTTACCTGCAGGAAAATAAGCTTGTTGAACAGTGAACACCCGCAGTACTCCGATAAATAAACAATGCCGTATACAGTACAAAGACCAATGACCTCATTTCTCTTAGCGCCACGAACTACAAAATCAGTATTTTGGTTTATTCACATTATTGTCTTTATGCGACTCAAAAATCGTTTATATTAAAGGTAAAAGTAATTATCTAGCTTTAACTCTAAAACTGACTGGTGTGTTTTTTTTTTTGTTCGCTGACTCTACAATCGCACATAGGGGAAAACCCAAAGGAAAAGCCAAAAAATCGAAACAATGGATTTCGCTAGTTTGTATGGGTACGTTTGGACGAAGTTCACTGGGTCATCTAGTAGACTATTTATTAGTTTTATTAGTCTTTCATGCCGCAGCTATTGATCTGATTTGGATGATATTAAAAATGGAAAAGGCTTATACCACAGAATATAACATAGAAAACACTACTTTTTATCCCCATAAAAATCCATGGATTCTGTGCAATCCTTGGATTTGTGAAAAACGGAATTTCACACAGCCAATATTGCTGTTGCAGTTGAATAGTTGCGAATGTACTCCGTGTAATATTTACAAAAAATATCAATTTATATCTTAAGAAAATCTTAATTAATAATTGTCTCTTTCTCTTCCATTTCTACCATGTAAGTTTTATTTACCTTTTGGCTAGTTAAGAGTCTACTGTGTGTTTTCATAAAAGTTAAAGCATCCTTGGCAGCCATTTTTAGCGCTATTGACGACGAAGACTCCAATGTTCATAATAATAGACCGGAAATTCAGAACGTTTTGTTACTCACGGGTTTCATTGATACAAATAAAGTACTTGGTTACAGGTAACTTAAATAATGTCTACTTTTGTGTTTTTCCGTGGCACGCTGGTATGCGTGGTGGATATACCAGAGCTCCTAATCCCCGGCTAAGCAGATTAAGGTTTTCTTAATTGATCCAGGTCTGGCTGGTAGGAGACTTCGGTTGTGGATAGTTACCACCCTACTGACAAAGGAGTTGTGATTGTAGTCCAGGGCTGACTTAAAAAAATCTTGATCTAGACTACATTCATGCCAAAGCAATAACGAGATCTAGGTTGGAGCGCGCTTACCTAGCCTAGTTTTAATATTATTCAATGGCAAGGTAGCACTTGACTGTGATCTCACCTGATGTTAAGCGACGATGCAGTCTAAGATGGAAGCGGACTGACTTGGAAGTGGTACGAGATTATTCTATCCATACCTCTGACGGTTTCATACCGAAACGCGGTAACTATTCGGCGATGGCATAAATGTAATTGCAGACAAAGGAGGTGTATAATGAAAAAATATCATTACAATAAAATATTAACAAGTCTGAAGTCTGAGTTATATGGAAATTCATGCAAGAGGCCGTGACGATTATGATTCAGTTCCCTGTTGAGCATGAGTCTCCTCTATGAATGATAGGGGTCCGTTAGGCTAATAGTCTGCGCTAGCCCAACGCGATTGGCAGAATTCACATACGAAGAGAATAAGGAAAACTCTTAGGTATGTAGGTTTGTTCACGATGCTGTTTCCTTCACCGTTTGTAGCACGTGGTATTTAATTTCCTAAAATGCACGTAACTGGAAACTTACGTGCATAATAGGAAATTAAATACCACGTGTTTTAAGGTGCATGCCCCGGACCTGCAGGCCTATTCTGTAATGATGTTTCGTAAATTCGCAAGTGCGAGATACGCATTCACATCTATCTCTGCCTAACACGATACAATAGAAAGAGAAAAATAGAAGTAAATTCGAAACTCGCACTTGCGAGTTTTACAAAGTATTGTTACAGATGAGCCTTTCTGATTCGTACGTCGTATGTACGAATCAGAAAGGCTAATCTGTATCCGAATCAAAGGCTGAGGTAATAAAAATTATTTTGGTTCAGGAACTTCATACGGACGAAGTTGCAGGCGCGGGATAGTATGTTGTATTAAAGTTTCCGGTGATCGGTCACTTCATGTGAGAAAGTGCGACGTCCGTGAAAATATTTGGACCGTCTAATTCTGTACTGAATGGCCTTTGGTGACTCAAAGCAACTCATTCCTGTGATTTGTTTCGCACGCCCTTACCAAGCTTTGTGATTGTGGAACGGCGTCGCGTGCATTGGGACAATTTGTTTACGGTTCCGTAGGTACCTGAGTGGAATGTTTTTTAATTTAATACTCATACGAGTAGTTTGTTCATGACTTTGCAATTTTTCCGGTTATCTCATTTGTATATATATATAAGTAATAACTAAGCTTTGTTGTTTATAATATAACAAAGAAAATGTTATGGTTTTATCATTTTTGACCGACTTCAAAAAAACGAGGAGAATCTCAATTCATTAAAAGCACATGCGATGCTATTTTTAGCTTTTTAGTGTATTTTTGTGATTTTGAAAATTTTGTTGCTTAGAAAAGTACTATGTGCTACGTCTAGGGCTACATTCCCGTCCTTTGGACTATTGTAATTTCTATTCTTAGCGCAAGCTGTTCGCTTGTGAAAAATGTTTAATTTTTTCATCCTCAAAAATGGAGAAGATTTTCTCCCGTTGAGGGGTTCTTATTAAAATTATACTAGTCGAAAATTAAGCCTGGATGATTTTGAAAACTAATCACATATTGTATTATCACTGTACCAATTATGAGTTATGCTTATAAAATTTTCTTTATAATGGAGGGATGAAAGTCATAATATCAAAAGTATGTTGAAATTGAAAGTGGAAAACCACAAGTGAAGATTAAGACCAAAGAAGAGATGGTTTAAATGTGTGAAAGAGGAGTCACACATTTAAACCATCTCTTCTTTGGTGTATGTATATGTAAAAGGAGTTAATGATAACTTAACTAGTGATAGATGCAAATGGACATATTTTTCTGAACCCACTTAATTGGAATAATATAAAGGTGATAATATGATGATAAAATTAAGTTTCTTTAACAAAGTGTAACCTGTTTTTTACAATATGAAAATGCCTATTAGTTTAGAATTGGGAACTTGTCTCTCTTAATTAACTTGATGTTGATAAGCTTGATGGCTGATGGGATTACGGAGCGGATCGTAGTTGCGTCGTCGCAGGCAATTATGCAGGGTATATGATGGAATTTCAATCAACGCGATTCTATCTACTTAGCGTATAACATCGGACTATTTTACCAACTAATTATGAAGTTGCGATCAGCTAAATCTTACTAATATTATAAACGCGAAAGTTTGTATGGATGTTTGTTACTCTTTAACGCCGCTACTATTGAAGCGATTTGGCTAAAATTTGGATTTTTAATCCAGAGTCAAAAAATCCATGGTTTCCCGAGATTTGCGAAAACTGATGATTTTAATGATATGGATGTTTGTTACTCTTTCACATTCCCGAGGGATTTGTGAAAAACTAAATTTAACGTGGACGAAGTCGCGGGCATCCGCTAGTTAACCTATAAAATACGTATAAAATTGATTAAAATCGGTCTACTCGTTCTTGACGAGATTACTATATTAGAGACTTACAAGTTCTAATCAAGAATGTATTTAGTTAAATTCCGAGTAGGTTAGGTATTGCGTTAAAAATAATAGATAAGCAATTTTAGCTGAGTTTGTATGTAACGGAATTAGTTCTATAGTAGATATATATAAAATATAACTGCGACTCTATAAATAAAGATGCTCCGTATGTTGTGTTGATGTGATGTTGGCAACGAGTAGGTGTTACTTTTCCTGGCAATGGCGCTCCATTCAATCGTGAACAGCGTGTTTGGTTGCAACTGATAAATTGACTGAGCTAAATTGGTAACTATTTTGACAGATTTCTGTTTAAAGATGATCGCATATTTTGTCACCAGTCCACAGTCTAAACGCACTATGGTACACAGGTACAATATTAAGTTCTCTTTACACCACCTTATAAATGAGTTTTAGATAGTCTAAACGTAAATTTTGTCCACAATTTTCCATAGCCAAAAAGTTCCATACCCAAAGAGTACCTTATTATTAAGACTTCGCAGTCTTTCCGTCTATCCGTCTGTCACAAGGCTATATTTCGTGAACCGTGATAGACAATTGAATTTTTCACAGATGATGTATTTCTGATATTATTGGTACTAACAAAGGAATACTAAAAACAGAATAAAATAAATATTACAGCTGCCAGTCAACTAAGTTTTTGTCGTGGTACAGAACCCTTCGTGCGCGAGTTCAACTCGCACTTGGCCGGTTTTTTTTTGTGACTTTCTTATTTTATGTTAATCGACAAAGGCAACACTTTTGAATAAGTACAATTATAATCAGTCTATTTTAACGGCCAACAGCAGGGTAGGATTTTCTCCTTAAAGGAGAGGGGATATGGAGCTATACCCATGGTGGGTATAGCTCCATATCCCCTCTCCTTGCTGCTGCAATGCGGGTTGGTCGTAAAGAAAGAAAGATCTTAATTTTAAGTAATGCCACATATCACATTATTAAATCTTAATTATATTATGGCTTAACTGTCCACTGAAACAGTGGAGCACTAAAGAATTCCCTGTAATATGTGGCATAACCTTGAAAAAGGCCCCAACTCAGCATTTTGCCGCTTACTTTCAATAAAAAAAGGATGCAGCACTGATTTTCAGTTAGGACCCAGTTCAGGTGCCGCCACGCACACAGTTCAACATCCTATGTAAACTATTATAGATAATTATTAAGAACTACTTATTTAGAACTAATTAGGTAGGTACATTGATTAAAAAAAAACACATATTTATATCGTACATAGTGTGAGTGTACTAACTAACTTTCAGTTATATACACAGTAATGGTTTTACAAACAAAATATACTAGAAAATGATTATAAAATGTTGTGGGTGGAATTGCATGAATGCCGTATGAAAATAAATTTTATTGCAGTTGGCAAATATTTTGTTAGCACAAACTGTGGATTTTATACCAGTGTGGAAATGCATGACGAGAAAACGTATTCAAATTCTGTAATTAAAAATATAAAACTAAGAACATGCTCTGAAACTTAACCGATTTGAAAAAATCTTTCACTGTTGGAAACCAACACTATCCCCGAGTGGTATCCTACTATTATTATAAGCGCGAAAATTTGTATAGATGTGTGTTTGGATGTTTGTTACTCTTTAACGCCGCAACTATTGAACCGATTTGGCTGAAATTTGGAATGGAAATAGATTTTACTCTGGATTAACACTACTACTACAAAAGGCTACTTTTCATCCCGGAAAAATCCATGGTTCAAGAGGAATTTGTGAAAAACTAAATTTTCACAAATCCCTCGTAGCTAGTAGGCTATATTTTATCCCAGTATTCCAACGGGAACGGGAACCACGCGGGTGAAACCGCGTGGCCTCTGCTAGTTTTCTAAAACACTTTAACTTTAGAGTAACTGGGTGAAAGAGGACCTTAATGGCCTTTAGGATTAATCACCGTATTTATGCCCCTACCTCATCGCAGTGTTTCTCTTAAACGAAGTATTAGCTTTATGGGTGAAGAGATTGTCGGAAATTCTAATTGCTGGGTGTCTTTTTACGACCCGGTTTATTACCCAGGGTTACACTGTTGTTCCACTTTGACAGCCTTTCTAGAAACGTACTATAATAATTATAGTACGTTTCTAGAAATAAATTATTTCTTTTTTATTTTAGAAATTAATTCTTATTATCAATGTTCGTGAATTCATGCATTCAAATATTTTTGACTTTGAATGAGTTTCTTAATAATATGTAGATACATGTATTACCTACAACTTTAGACTTAGCATTGTGTGTTCAATGTGCAGTACCTTAGAGTACTTTAAAGTACCTTAAATTTAAGTACCGAAAATTGTAAAGTGCAATATCAGAAAAGCGACCGAAAAGATTGCGATCCCAGTTTTTCCACTACAAAGAACCAGTGAATTGTGTTTTTGAATAGTCAATACTAAAATATCTACAGGTACACATTATTATCAATAACAAAGTCTTCCACAATGTCTGTCTGTCTGTTCGCGATAAATACATACCCCATATTCATAAACATGGACAAAGATTTAAACCTCATTTTTTTCAAAGTAAAGTGGACTTAAATCAATGTACTATATCTTCAACTAGCGGACGCCCGCGACTTCGTCCGCGTGGAAATCGATGTAGATCTCCTAAACTATATATCTCTATAATATCCTCTTGATTACTAAGTAATTCATTTTGATAAGGATTTAAGTTTAGTTGTGTAAATAATGACGTATAAAATAGTATAAGATTTAAATAATTTATTAAAGTACAAAAATATCTGCTCAAATATCGTCGTCGTCGTCGGTATCAACCCATATACGGCTCACTGCTGAGCTCGAGTCTCCTCTCAGAATGAGAGGGGTTAGGCCAATAGTCTACCACGCTGGCCCAATGCGGATTGGCAGACTTCACACACGCAGAGAATTAAGAAATGCTCTGGTATGCAGGTTTCCTCACGATGTTTTTCCTTCACCGATTGAGACACGTGATATTTAATTTCTTAAAATGCACACAACTGAAAAGTTGGAGGTGCATGCCCCGGACCGGATTCGAACCCACACCCTCCGAAATCGGAGGCAGAGGTCATATCCACTGGGCTATCACGGCTCAAATATAGAAGATAGATATATACTGTCGCGACACTTTTTGTAGAAAATGATGTGTTCTGCAAAGTTGTAATACATTATTTTATTCTAACATCAATAGTTTTTGTAGCGCACGCCATGTAAACAAAACTTTTGTACACCTTGGGTTACATTATTGGAGTTTCAGGAAGGTACACTAATTTTTTTTAAAATATAATATAACATAAAGGCTTTTTCGATAAATAGATAAAATCACTGAAAGTATTTTTCAAATCAGACCAGTAGTTCCTGAGATTAGCGCGTTCAATCAAACAAACAAACAAGCTCTTCAGCTTTATAATATTAGTATAGATGTACAGAATTTGACCTGTTACAGTCTTATTATAAGTATTCTCACATAGGTCGAATATACGTAACTATCCCAATCTTTACCTTTTCGAAGTATTTACCTTTGTAGTAGTTTAACTTCAAAGTTAAGTTTAACAAGACCGGACAACCAGAAGCCCGAGCGCGGCGTGTAAGATTATCGCTTGTTAGTTTTGGCTCATGTTTATCGATGTTTACTGTATATCGGGTTGCTTTTGGATCCTGATTGGGATTTACAGAGATTCACGTCTCGTCGAGAGTTATCATTCGTTTATTTTGTGGGGCAGTAATTTATGATACTGCTGCGTTAGTGTTATTAAAATTTTGATCATCTTTTTAGTACAGTGTATCCTCATCATTATAATTGTCAGTCTATTTGAACGATCCCAAGGAGAGGGTTTGTTGGAGTTTGCACCTATCGTATTGCACCAATGCGGGTTGGCGAGCTTAGGATGATAATGTCGTGGTTTAGGACGTTTATTGTTTCAAAAAGAAATAACATTTAACATTTACATATTTGCGGGTATAGTCTTGTGCCATGTTAAATTCTATAACGATCATTATCAGATATTAATGATAGCGACCAGGACCAAGGGCTCTCCGTGGCATGGGTATGTAACATAGCCTACTTCTGTAGACTAATTCACTAACTTAGACGAATGTTAGTTGACATATAAACGAAATTGAGATTCTACGTAACAAATGTCTTCCGATGCCTTCCGACAACCCTTCGTGGATATCATACAGTAGGTAGATGACATTTCTCAGTTGATTTGATGTTTATTTTAATAGACCATGAACACACGAACCAATTGGAAAGTAATTCAACTTCTCAATCGTATGAAATGCTCGTTTCTTATATTTTCCTCAGGGTTGATTATAAGAAATCCAATCGCCAGATATTATCAGCTATGGGTCTATCTTTGTTGCGTCGTGTTTCTCATTACTGAGGGTCGTGACCCCTATCACACATTCACAAATTTTTCTTGCACGATGTTGCGCCATGCAGTTCGGCTTTTCGCGACTTGTAAAGCTCCATATACTTTTGTATCGAGATCAGTGCGGATTTGATCTGACCAACGCATCGGGCTACGTCCTTGAGGTCTTTTCCCTTCCACTTTGCCAGTGATAATAAATTTCTCTAAGTTATATCCATGGATATAAATGTAGCTTAAGTACTGTATTGTGGGTGATGGAAAGAGCTATTTTAGGAGTATCTCTGCGTGATCGAATCAGAAATGGGAAGATCCGCAGAAGAACCAAAGTTACCGACATAGCTCAACGAAGCTGAAGTGCCAATGGGCGGAATATACGGCACATAGTTCGAAGAGCCGATGGACGTTGGGGTCCCAAAGTGCTGGAATGGCGACCCCGCGGTAGTAAGCGCAGTGTTGGTCGACCCCCCACCAGGTGGACTGACGACATCAAGCGAGTCGCAGGGATTCGCTGGATGCAGGTGGCTCAGTATCGTGATGTTTGGAAGTCCCTACAAAAGGCCTATGTCCTGCAATGGACGTCCATCGGCTAATATGATGATGATGATGAAGTACTGTATGATCTGTGGTAATCAGCTAAAAACGACTAAGATTACGTCACAGAATATGCACATAAAAGACGACTGGGTCGACATATACACGGGTGAAGCTAATCATACGTAAATATGATTCAGTGGATAATTCGAGATATCGGGGTTCACAACAATGGCGGTGAATGTCAAAGGGCCCGCGGACGGAAGCGCTTCGACTGCGGAAGTGACAAGCTGGGGACGGCGGGACGCGGCGCGGACACTGAACTACAAATTGGTGTCAAGTGAGGACAAATGTTATATAAAATAGTGACAGTTTATGACATCATAATAAAAAAAAATTAAGATCGCAGTATGTGCGGATGCCTCGCACTCGTAAAATGCAATCCTACTATCCTACTAATATTATAAACGCGAAAGTTTGTATGGATGTTTGGTTGTATGTTTGGATGTTTGTTTCTCTTTAACGCCGCTGCTACTGAAGCGATTTGGCTAAAATTTCGAATGGAAATGGATTTTACTCTGGATTAACACATAGGCTAATTTTTATCCCGAAAAAATCCATAGTTTCCCAAGATTTGCGAAAACTGATGATTTTGATGATATTTGTTACTCTTTCACGCCTCGACTACTTAACTAAATTAGCTGAAATTTGGTATTGAGATATATTATAGCATGGATTAACACATAGGCTACTTTTTATCCCGAAAAAATCCATGGTTCCCGAGGGATTTGTGAAAAACTAAATTCCACGCGGACAAAGTCGCGGGCGTCCGCCAGTGTTATATGAAATAGTGACAGTTAATGACATCATAATAAAAAAAATTGAGAACGCAGTATGTACGGATACTTCGCATTCGTAAAATGCAATGTTTTAAAATATGAGCAATATTCCCTTTCGCCACCAAGTAGTCGAGAAAGATTGTACCTACCTACTTATTAGGAGTGGACAAAGATTTTATACTATTGGATATGTTACGTGGCTACAAAATCACTGTAAAATGTGATCCGAATCCGAAGCTACTTCATTGAGCGCACACATGCACAATTTTGTGTTTACTTAAATTTTATATTTTTGTATATATAGCTTTTACACTTCGTGAACACATAATTTGACATTGTAGAAAATATTTAGTTATTATTTGTTTAAATAACTTTCGTTGGTTTCTATGCTACTAAGGGTGGCCGCTCACTGGCAATTTTTAGTTGGCCGACTTTTTAATTGTGCGTGATTTAGTTGGACAGGTGTGCGAGCTGTCATACATCGCTATACCTGTTCTATAATCGGCCGATTAAGTCGGCCAACTAAAAGTTGTAAGTGAGCGGGGTCTCTAAATGTAATTAAGACAATTAGACACTTTTGCTCACCTCAGTTTTGACGTACGAGTGATATTATAAGGGTTCCGTCTACTACATACGTTCGGAACCCTAAAAAAATGTACCTACTGATCAGCTCGATTGATCACCTGACCTATCGATAACGAATGTCATCTCCACACGTTTATTACTTTTTGAAACATTAGCGTTTGTAGAGTTAATAATGTGTATGTAACTTGGCAATACTCGTACAGGTCCGAGCCTCGAAGAGCAAACAAGTCTTCTCTCCCGGTCATTATCACTCTTTTAGCATTCATAAAATGAGGAAGTTTGGCCCTTGTTCTTAATGGCCAAAGCTAATTGAACAGATTAATGATAAAGTAGCTAGGATAACTACGGTATGACAACATTGATGCTTGAATTTAACCAATTGAAGTCGAATGTATTTTACTTTCAGAGATGGCTTATTCGTGGTTACTTTAGAAACTTTATATATTTTTAACCGACTTCAAAAAAAGGAGAAGGTTCTTAATTTGACGCGTATGTTTTTTTTATGTTTGTTACCGCATAACTTCGTCATTTCTTAGCCAATTGTAAAAAATCTTTTTTTGTTTGAAATAGTATACTTCCAGATTGGTTCCATTTAATTTTAATGAAAATTAAATGCTAGAACAAACTAAAAACAGGAAAATTAAACCTTTTTAACAAAAAAATTTAATCGACTTCAAAATCACAAAAATATCTGATCACTTTGAAGGCGGTGCCAACACAGTGATGCATTAATTAAAGCCGATTAAATCATTAACTTTTAAGATTTAAAGACAGTTCTATCCTGTGGTTCTTATACGTCACTGGTTTTGTACCGCCTTCAAAGTGATCAGAAGGTAGCACTTACGATGTTATTACACCTTAAACTGCGTATACCTAAAGGTTTTATCTTTTATGCAACGTTCTGTTTTCTGCAAGGGACTTAAAACTGGGAGACTGGGAGTAAAGTTTAGAGTATAAGACAGTCTTGATTAGTTTCTAGAGCAGGTACAGTATACTTTGCACTAATGATATAATAAAGTTATTTGCTACGTCTTTATCCAACTTGAAGTTGTAAAAACAAAAAGTGCATAACATGAAAAGCTTTTTTAGAATATTGTGGTGGTGTGTTCTGTTGCATTTGCATTTTTTTTTATTATATTACTATGGCCCGCGACTTTTTCCGTGTGGAAATCAATGTAAACTTTCAAGCCTTATTTCACCACTTTAGGGGTTGAATTTTAAATATTTTGAATCACATTATATTTTAGAATTTAAACTAGTCGGGCATACTCCGACGTAATATCACGTGAGTTTTAGCCGTGTTTCATAATCATTCACATTATATTTTGTATTTTTTTTATGATTTATGAACAAATTTTTAAAACTGTAACTCTAAAATGAAGGACTTTCCATACCAACTTTGAACCCCTTTTTCACCCCCTTTTTATTTTATTTTCGCAACAAAAAGTATACCATACCATTTTCTGTATTATGGTTTTAAACCGTGCCAAGTTTCATTCGAATTCATTCAGTAGTTTCAGTGTGATGCCCGAATAACAAAAGAACACGGACAGACAGACACACAAAAATCGAAAATAAAAATATTTTAGCTTCAGTATCGATTATATAATGCCCCCAACTAAAAAATTCAAAATGTCTTCAATGTACAAAATGTACAGAATTCGTATTATAAGTACAGATTCTGGATGGCGCTGGCGTCCGTTCTGCCACGGTAACGTTTGGTATAAGTAAAATCTCAAATAGCGAATAAATGTATTAAATGTATAGAATTCGACTAGTTTTAATATAAGTATAGATTACCTAGGTATCAATAAGATAAATAAAAAAAGAAGAGGAGGTCAATTCATCCTAATACATCATGAAAAAACAAGAGTGAATGAGCATTTTCTTAGCAATCGCATTCCAAATTGAAAGCTGATTTTATGTCAAAAAATTATATCCAATCTTCAATATACCCATACTCCTTTACGCTAATTTTTTTTTATTCAGACATTTAATAATCATAATTTAACATTTTATAATTTAACAGCCATTGTTACCTATCAGTTTAGAGCGGGGGCAGACGATGCGTTGCGGTGGCGATGCGGTGCCGGAGCGGTGCCGGAGCGGTAGAAATAGCTGTGGCATGTCACACGACACTCTCCGACGTCGCACCGGACTTGCAACCACCGAAACGAGGCGGGAAGGGGTGAATGCGTTGCGACGTCGGAGCGGCACCGCTCAGTTATTTGTGTCAAAATTTCCATCGATCTCCCATTAAAAAGGAGATGCACAATCAGCGACCAAAAAACGTCCCTCGTCAATGAGTGCCAAACACAACTTCTTGGCACTCAATTCAAGTAGTCGCATTTGCGCAATATTAAACTATATAGACTTTTAGGTATAATTTTCTTTACCAATAATTCTAAAACTGTCAAAGCAAATTTTCTATATGATCGAGCGTCCTTTTATTATAAGAGGTAAATGACCACTTTACAAGGCAGTCCAACGCTGCTACGGGGCCGCTGCGACATAAAAACGTTGCGGCGCCGCAACGCACCGTGTGCCCCCGCAGTGTCGGAGAACCGACGTATCGACCCTACCTACACGACATAACAACGTTGCGGCGCCGCAACGCACCGTGTGCCCCCGCTCTGTCCGACAACCGACGTATCGACCCTACCTACTCGTAGTACCTAAATAACATAACCACGTTGCGGCGCCGCAACGCACCGTATGCCCCCGCTCTGTCGGACAACCGACGTATCGACCCTACCTACTCGTAGTACCTACACGACATAACAACGTTGCGGCGCCGCAACGCACCGTGTGCCCCCGCTCTGTCGGACTACCGACGTATGGACCCTACCTACTCGTAGTACCTACCCGACATAACAACGTTGCGGCGCCGCAACGCACCGTGTGCCCCCGCTCTGTCGGAGAACCGACGTATGGACCCTACCTACCCGACATAACAACGTTGCGGCGCAGCAACGCACCGTGTGCCCCCGCTCTGTCGGAGAACCGACGTATGGACCCTACCTACCCGACATAACAACGTTGCGGCGCAGCAACGCACCGTGTGCCCCCGCTCTGTCGGAGAACCGACGTATGGACACTACCTACCCGACATAACAACGTTGCGGCGCAGCAACGCACCGTGTGCCCCCGCTCTGTCGGAGAACCGACGTATGGACCCTACCTACTCGTAGTACCTACCCGACATAACAACGTTGCGGCGCCGCAACGCACCGTGTGCCCCCGCTCTGTCGGACAACCGACGTATCGACCCTACCTACTCGTACTACGTACCTTCTCGTAGTACCTACCTACCTTAAAAATTATTTTTAATTGCGCGAGCCGGCGCACTCGCCTCTCGTATTGTTTTAATGGCGCGAACACTTTCAACTATCATAAATACGGATAAACGTGCAAGGACTCTTATCTTGTAATTTTGTAGGCGAAATGTAAAAATTTCGTCGAAAAATTACGAATAATTATAAATTCAAATTCAACTTTGTTTATTTCATTTAGGCTCAGTGTATAAACCTTCGAAAAGTCATGTTTGTCTTGTAGTGACTTTATATCGGTTTGACAAAATCTATTGAGAAGAACCGAAAAAAGAAAGAAGAATGTTAATTTTTTTACACTTATTGCATCTCAAGTAAATATGAGATATTTTACACGTTAAATATTTCGAAAACCAAAAGATCCTTTTTTAATAGTTAATTTTAAGTTTCGATAAGTTAAACAAGTTTGGATATATATATAATTTTCTTTTCGTACTATATATTTCTTTAACAGTATATAGTACGCAGACCCGAAATATAGACAATACTATATATTATAGTAAAGTTGGCAACCCTAGCTACAGTTTAGCTGCACTGTTTTAACAGTATTTTCTAAATTAGCTCGGGTCTGGTAGTAGGCTTCGGCTGTAGCTGGTTACCACCCTTCGAATAAAGACGTATCGCTAACCAATTAGCGTCTAAGGAATGTAAACCTCTTCCAAGTAAGGCCGCTTCCATCTTAGACTACATGATCACTTAACATCAGATGAGATCGCAGTGAAGGGAAAAGAAAGTCTCAGAAAAAGAAATGTAAATTTTGCTCTAAATGTACCTGCTTCTTGGATTAAGATATGTTTTATATGCAGTGAATATGAAGATATGAATACTTAAGTCAATAAATTAGAATACGTACGCAAAAACTTAAACAGAAAAACACAAAAGTAACAATAGACAGCAAAGAATAAACATAAATAATTTATTATGTTCGTTGTTCTCTAAGTATGAATCTACATTTGAAATACCTGTATAAGTACGTAAATGTCTGTATGTACTATTATATGAATTTATGGTAAACAAAAGCATTTTTCAATGACGACAGATGTTTTGACGCATGTTTAGATATAATACAACTTCTTACCGTATTCTTACAGTCTAGACACAAGGTCAGAGGTACGAAATAATGTTTTCTTAAATAGTAAGAAATATCATTTACTTTCACATAACACTATTATCTAATTACTAGCTAACACCGCGCGGTTTCATCCGCGTGGTTCCCGTTCCCGTAGGAATACGGGGATAAAATATAGCCTATAGCCTTCCTCGATAAATGGGCTATCTAACGCTGAAAGAATTTTTCAAATCGGACCAGTAGCTCATGAGATTAGCGCGTTCAATCAAACAGACAAACAAACTCTTCAGCTTTATAATATTAGTATAGATTATTGCCTATACTTAGTTAACTTGAAAAATATGAGGAATAAGTAATTAATACTAAAAAAAAACAGTTTTAGTAGTAGTAGTTTTCATGATGATTGTCCCCTGAAAATACTAAATTTCATGAAAAAATTGTTGCAGCTGTTTTCCAGATTAATATTATAAAACGAAGTAAAAGTTTCGAAAGTTAAAGTGTTAGAGGCATTGTCTAATGAAATCTCGTGTCAAAATTAAGAAAAGTACTTAATCACTTTGCGTTACTTATATGATTCTAATTTATTATAGTGTGTGCCCTTGTATTCCGAATGTTTGAACATAGAAAATCTTTCTGAAAATTGACTACTGATGAAACGCACAGTTCGATAATATAAAAATAACATTTAGCGCCATCTATCTCATAAACGATAAAACTCTGGCCGATAATGCGTAAATCGCCACCAGATGTCTATAATGAATTTCCCTGAAGTTTTCCTAGTGGATTACACAATATCCGTTGAGTTATGAGTAATAATAGATTAAATTAGTTTCAGTAGGTGAACTTGCCAAAAAGTTATATTACACTTCAAACTTGTAGGTGTATGACATAACGAAGTTTTGTATTCTTTCAATCAATGGTAAATCCTTGGGACCACAGACTAAATATTTTTTTTTTTTATATTGAGAATTGGCTGAATTTCCACGCTGGACAGCCGAGAGATCACTTACGCAAAAAAATAGCCAACTCTTCTGTCACCAGTCGAGGCAACTTGTAATAATGTTCAATTTAATTTTTAAAATGCTGTGTGCATTTTAAGCCCAAAATTGTAGGTGCATACCTCGGACCAGTTTCGGATCCACACCCTCCGGAATCGGTGTAGGAAGACATCGTGAGGAAACCTGCATACCAGAGAATTTTATTAATTCTCTGCGTGTGTGAAGTCTGCCAATCCGCATTGGGCCAGCGTGGTGGCTATTGGCCTAACCTCGCTCATTCTGAGAGGAGACTCGAGCTCAGCAGTGAGCCGAATAGGGGTTGATAACGACGATATTATTCGTATTATTATCACATACATACAATGCGACATTCATAACGAGTCAGTCAAATTATGAACGTAGCGAATTATGGCGATGGATTTTCATCCAAGCAAGCCATATTCCAGACTTTGATGCATCCGATTCTTTCATAATTTGTCCGACATGCCATACATGTCAAGTCAAGTGATCACTTTACCACGAAAACAATAGACCGAGTCTCTGGTATCTACTATTTCGTCAACGATATCAACGTCAAACTTATCTAAAACTCGCCATTTTTTGAAAGGTACAAGGTATCAAAGCCTTTAGTGAGAGACTTGTACTTTTCCTCGAATACAAGTTTGAATCAAATAAACCCTTTGTTACGATAGACAAAAGAAAACATTGTGAGGTTACTGATACAGCAGTAAAAAAGTCAATTCCAACGCAACTCTATCCGTCTTGACGTGGTACCGTGACTGATGGCTCCATTACAAGTATTGTGAATCGATCACCGCCTGAAAAAGTGAAAACTTTTCGTAAGCTCGGCACACTGTATGCTGAATTATTACTAAGCTTTTGCTTGACAGACATGTACATAATCTTACGAGCTTCTATCTTTTATTTCTTTTTCATGGTATCAGGCTTTTCTCACTTATTGCCTACCTCTTACCTTAGTGAAATGAAGCCTATATGTTGGCTCAAGCTAAGTCTAATTTTTACGTAGTAGTGATTTTAAATATTTAGCTCGAGTCGATTTAGGATTATATATTTATTTTATTGGCTCTGGTTTGATCTAATGGCAATCATAACTGTTTATATACCATCCTACATACAAAGCCGTGTCTCCAAATGATTTAGCGTGATAATATTATGATATCGCGTAAAAACCGTTAAAACTCAGTAGGTACTGCATCATTACTTAATATCACAAGTGAGATTTGTGTTCTAAGGTTGTCATTGAATACAAAAAATTAATCTATCTGTAAAAACATACTATGATTAATTTATCTGTAAAAACAAATAAAAAAGAAACACCATAAATTAGGCTCAGGTTAAATAAATTTAAGTACAATCACCTTTAAAATCTTGTTTTACTTTTCAAATTACAATTTTTAATTTCCTAAAGAGATTATTAAATGAACTTTTTGCTACTTAAAGAACGCGTGAAGTAAATTAATCTAATTTTGATTCCTCCATCCTTGATTTGTCACTTTAAATTATAGGACATTTATGGGTATACAGTATAGTACAGTATATTTTGGTATTTGATTATAGTGCTAAGTCATGTCAGCTGGAATTCATACTCGAATGGGGTAGCCGTGGGAGAATTTACAGTAGATAAGATTAATTAGAGTTGCGGTTGAATTAATATCGCTGGGCCTCGAGCCGGCGTCCACTCGTAGAGAATGTTAGGAATACGGCATACTGTAAGCGTAGCGAGTACTGAAGCGAAAATAATACATAAGGTTGACCACCTTACGGAAATCTGCTTGGCTTTTAGTAAGCCCTCATTCGTACGAGCCTTTTTTTATCGAACATTAAAAAAGCGTTCAAACAGAACAAATGCATTGCCAAGTATATGTTCAAACGCTGTCGTGTGAATATAGCTTTCGAGTTGTGTTGCATTTTAAATTTTGGGCGTTGCCAATAGACTTTCATTTAACTTCACACTATATTTGGACGCTAAAAAACTCACGTGCGAATGAGAGCGTTTGGCATTTGACAGACAGCTTGTTAAATCTGTAAAACTCGGTAAAAGTGAAGGAAAGTTATAAACAAAATCAAAATGATCTTTCAGTTTATACACAACAACGCGCTTGGTCTTCTCTTACCACTACATCCAGAGCTAAACGGGCTTCCCAGAATAGATTGACTGTTACAGACTAATTGTCATAAAGCGTTAGCTTTCAGGTGGTCATAAGCATGATTAATAACCTACTGCAAAGCCAGAACTCTTACCTAACTTACCTATGCTTTTTTGGAAAAAAAATTTAGAGCTGAAATCACCAATGCTGCTTTAAAAGCGGGTTGACAATCAAATGCTCAAATGTTAATGATTGCTCTTGAGCAGATCCAGATTAAGACAACGTAGGTTAACCAAGTTATATATTAAAGATTCGCTAACTGTTCGCACCGCTGTCAGTTTACACGTGGGTTTAGTAGTTCTCAAACAATAGTAAATCGAATCTTGTTACCCGAGTGAGGGATAAGTTATTATAACCCCATTTATATAAACGAGCACCTACGCCATCATAACTATGTTGAAAGGTACCAATCTATATGAAAATATCTAAGCCGTGGTAGTAAATACCGTTATCATGCAGTAATACTGTAAAATCTTAGTTTATGATCGTGGTAGTAACTTGTTATCCGTGATTTGGGAACTATTGGATTATTTAGTACGTATACAATGGAATTGTGGACTGATAAGTAATATTGGCTATTCTGCGGGTATATAAACGTTACTTTGAGATAATATACTAGGAAAGAAATCCATACCTATAATTAATTCATATTATTTAAGTACAATTCTACAATAGCTTGTTTGTTTTTGAAGAATCCGAAGGACGTTCACTGCAGGATCCCTTTTGTAGGGACTTCCAAAAATCAGGATTCTGCCGCCCGCATCCAGCAAACCCTGCGACTCGCTTGATGTCTTCAGTCCTATACAGTCAGCCTTGTTTTTTACTAGTACAAAAAAGTTCATCATCAACCTTTATTCGGCCCACTACAGCTGCTGAGCTCGAGTCTTCTCTCAGAATGAGAGGGGTTAGGCCAAATAGTCCACCACGCTGGCCCAATGCGTATTGGCAGACTTCACACACGCAGAGAATTAAGAAAATTCTCTGGTATGCAGGTTTCCTCACGCAATTTTTTTAAGGTAGCCTATTATCATCATTCCTATCACCTATCATCAGTATCATCATCGTTTTGCATTAAAAGGATAGTCTAATGGTGATCTTAAACGATACAGTCTACGATGCTATCAAGTTAACTTGGACGTTATTAAGTTTATTCAACCCTTAGCGGTTAATCTTAACAAAATCTCAGTGCAACGCGCAATCGTCTGGCGTTGGTAGATTTGTAAGTAGCCATATTTGATATCTAAGAGTACTATCAGATTTTACCCAGTTTCCCTTTTGAAAATATAAATTGATAGCAATGTACTGGGGTTAGAGATAATAGATATCATGAAAAGTTAGTTCCGTCATAGATAAAAAACTTTAAA
The DNA here is from genome assembly GCF_947172395.1 of Bicyclus anynana. Lineage (NCBI taxonomy): Eukaryota > Metazoa > Arthropoda > Insecta > Lepidoptera > Nymphalidae > Bicyclus > Bicyclus anynana. The sequence goes on along the minus strand of NC_069094.1, from coordinate 10,965,165 downwards.
CACATTCATACTCATAATACTCGTAGTTAGGCTAGTGGACGGCCGCAATTTTGTTCGCGTTAAATTCAGTTTTTTATAAATCCCGCGGAAACCATGCATTTTTTCGGGATAGAAAGTAGCCTATACTCGATAATCTAATCTAAAGACTCGATAACCTCCTCTATCTATCAGTGAAAGTCTCATTTAAATCGGTTTAGTCGTTTCCGATATTAGTCAGGACAAACAGACAGACAGACGCTGATAGACATGCATTTTTTTTAAAAAGCTCTTTTTTAAAAATATGAACGCACAGAACGTTTTGTAATCACAGACAGACTGAGACTTCAAAATTATTTATACTCGTATATGTATTTATTGACTAGATGATGTCGCGCGGTTTTATCCGCGTGGTTCCTGTTCCCGTAGGAAAATGGGGATAATATATAGCCTCTAGCCTTCCTCGAGAAATGGGCTCTCTAACACTGAAATAATTTTTGAAATTGGGCCCGTAGTTCCTGAGATTAGCGCTTTCAAACAAACAAACAAATTTTTCAGCTTTATAATATTAATATAGATGTAGGATACTTTACAACACTATACATTACTCATGTAGCGTACATGAGTATTGTATATTATTGTACTAAGATTACATCTTATCTAACTACTTCGATAATAGGGAAATCTTAATATATATCAATCTTTCACGATCGTAACCTTACATCGTAATTTAATCATAGTTTCAGAAGCAACCAACTGAAACTTAATCACAATACTATTCCATTAAGTTAGTAGGAAGCTGTAAAGCCTATTTTAACTACTTGTATTGTAAACTACAGTTACTTGTTAATTGGCATCCCCGTTAATACTGATGAACTGGAGGCGAATTAATTATTCCAGGAAATGGGTTACTCTGTCCATAGTTCAATTAGTAATAACTAAACCGAGATTTGACGATATTGACGTAGATTTAAATATTTATTAATATAATGACAATGCACAATACATACAACGTCACCTAGCCTAGAAGAAAGAGTAGCTGGAAGATGAAAATAAGTAACTCTAATATCCTGGAATGACGACCTCGCACCGGAAAACGTAGTGTTGGTCGATCTAGGTGGATCTACGACATTTTGCGGATTGGAGAGAGCTTCTGGATGCTGGCAGCTCGAGACCGTGTTGTTTGAAGTCTGTACAATACCTATGTCCAGCAGTGGACGTCCATCGGCTGATATAATGATGATGGTGACTATGATACAAAAATAATTCTCACAATCCATCCTTTCGTCGTTATCAACCCATATTCGGCTCACTGCTGAGCTCGAGTCTCTTCTCAGAATGAGAGGTGTTAGGCCAATAGTCCACCACGCTGGCCCAATGCGGATTGGCAGACTTCACACACGCAGAGAATTAAGAAAATTCTCTGGTATGCAGGTTTCCTCACGATGTTTTCCTTCACCGTTTGAGACACGTGATATTTAATTTTTTAAAATGCACACAACTAAAAAGTTGGACATGCAAGCCCCGGACCGGATTCGAATCCAGACCCTCCGAAATCGGAGGCAGAGGTCGTATCCACTAGGCTATCACGGCATCCATCCTTTAGTTCCTGAAATTAACGTTTTCAACAAGAACCCATTTATTAAATTATTTTTTGACGGTCTCCGTGGCGTAGTGGTATACGCTGTGACTTTAAAAGACGGGGTTCGATCCCCGGCTCGGCTTTTGAGGTTTTTCTAACTGCCCCAGGTCTGGCTGGTGGAAGGTCAAGGTGCATTAAGCGTTCCGGTACGATGTCGCATAGAAAGGTGTGGATTTTCATCCTCCTCTGAACAAGTTAGCCCGCTTCCATCTTAGATTACATCATCACTTATCATCAGGTGAAATTGTAGTCAAGGGTACTTGTACATATGTTTTCTGTGTCAAGGGCTAGCTTCTCAGTCAAAAATGTCACGTGGATGTAGACGTTTGTCTGTAGATACTGTAATAATCTTAAGGCTATCAAGAGGAAGGAAGGATATGTATCAAAAGATACAGAAAGGTCAAAAACATCCGCCTCTACGCGTCCCATATTGAGATTAGATAACATTGAAAGTGTCTGCAGGATTATCGCAAAATTACTCGAGTTTCTCTGTAATAAAAATAAATATCCTTCGCAATCAAAAATCCGTAATACTCGTATAAACTTAATCTTTCGTTACTATTCACTTTCATCATCATAAATTCATGATATTTTTAATAGTCTGTTAGTGAACAGGGCACAAACCTCTTCTTTTCTAGTTTCAGGTTTCAGAGGGACCTGGGTCTGTAGCCATGAGCCAACGTTAACACTTCGAAAATTAAAAAAATATCGGAATGACAGATGCGATCGCTAACTTGATCACATGTCGATAACAAATTTAATTCCCATTTTGTATTTTGCGAAGCGTTTGCGATTGTTGAAAGAGAATCGACATGCCATATGATTACATGGTTACTAGGGCTACAGGCCCTGATAATATGTGATTCTTTTATGATCATTTGGTAACATATTTTCATGATAATTACATGATTTTCGAGGTACCGAGTGAAAACCACAAACTTCCTTAACTCCTTTCTGATTTTGAAAAGTTATTGCAAGAATTAAAAATTCAATTTTGTTTTCAATTCAAGGTTTTATGATTCGTAACCACACAGTATAATGCTAACGATTGGAGCTACGAGGTAGTTGACAATTTAAAATTTCGAAAATCCTCCGACTAAATCCAGCTAGAATAACAACTTTTACGTCACAAATTCTTTCCATCCTAACTGGAATACGCCTTGGAATATCTTTGAATGACTTATCGGTTATATAATTATATCTAAAAACCATCTCGACCAAGTCTGCTTCATTTAAATCGGTCCATTCGCTAAGTTACGATGTCCCAGACAGACTCCAAGATACACAACCACACATACTTGATAACTTATAATTATAACATTTCTAAGTCGGAAATAGTGGCTATAATTTTATACCTTTTCAAAAATATACTCAGAGGCAGTGGCGTGCACTTCATAGATGCAAAAAAGCATTGCCTACCCTAAGGACTCAATACAAACGAATGTTGGACCACAGAATACATAGTTGGACAAGGAATTTTCCAATTTTTACTCATAGTGCATACTCTAGTAGTAAATACCTTATGCACGCTCAGAGATGTGACTAGGGATGATGACTAGGTTTGAATATATTGATTTTTATGATACATTCGGGTATATAAGGTCAATGTTAACTAATTTATACATAAAAAGCAAAGATTGTCTGAATATTTGCAAAATAAATAAGATTATAAAATTTCAAAAACTATTAATTTTTTTTTATCGTAAATAGATGAAAATTCATACAGTTTTAGCTTCCTTACATTAAATGTGACATTTTTCAATAAAAAACTATAAACATAAACGCACAAATAACAAAGTAATAATAGTAATTTTGTTTGAACGCCCATACAAACCTAACGATCAGCGAGCCAAAGACGTCACTAAATCGTGCCATTTTGTATGGAGTGTTTTTCAGGGATCCGCGGCAGCGCCGCAAATCTGACCCTTTAAATCCCTGTAGCTCCGAAAGTAATGATCGCAGATACTCTGTTGCTTTTAGAAAATTGCTTTGCTATTAGTATACTCTTTATTTATATACAATTTAAAAAACTGTCATCATCCCTATTATCCTCCCTCTTTAATATGACGCGATAATTTAAAGTGGGCGGACAATTGTGTCTCTGAATATACAACAAGTTCGACATACTTGTTCCTACATCATTACACAGGTTACAAGACAAAAAAGTCGTTACATTTAATGTGACTTTGTTCAGAAGAAAATCAGACGATACTAAATTCCTGTCACATAGTTTCCACGAAACTTTTCGCCGCCGCTGAGTTATGCTATAACGTTGCCGTAATAAATTTATTTTATCTCAAAAAATTTAGTTTCGAGAGTACCTAGGTAATGCTATTTTCGGTAATGGAGTCACGTTTATGAAAAGCTGGCTCTTTTAATTAATTAAATTTTATTTCTTAAAATAATTAATTATTATTTAGGTTTCGTGTACCTACTTGTTTTTATTTATTTGAAATAAGTTATTCATTTATTAACTATATACAATAAGAAAAACTTCTTAAATTGACTACCTATATATAAAGTGACGTTATATAAAGTACACATAAAAACGGAATTAAATTAAATTAAATTATGTCTAAAGATTTAGACGTCGTAGAATTCGTCCGCTTCTATGTTCATTGGTAGAGTGCCCAGAAGGCTGGCAGTATTGCCATATTATATGGCAATCTTGATTCTCCGACCTAAATATAAGCCAGCCTTTTGGTCACGGGATACGTCGATTAATCGCTTTGCGATTAAAGAATCCAATGGATCTAGTATTTCGACCGCAAACGGCTCACATACATATCCGACTAGATTGCTGTATTTGCGCCACTTGAAGTGTGATGTGCTATTACCCCGTCGGTTCATTGGTTAGCTTGTGTGGCTTCGGATTACAAGGCCCTGGGTTCGAGTCCTGTGGGCTAAAAGATTCTGAGTCTTTCTTTTTTCTGAAAAATTTTTCGAATTTCGAATTTCGTATAAGAAATCGTGTAGGTATGTTTTTTTTTAAACGTGTTGAAATTGCGGATCTTAAAACGTAATTGAAGGTATGATTTGCTTGTTATCTGAGCTGTAGTTAAGTGTAAATTGAGGTCAAAAGATCTCCTTTACGGCCTAGAAAATTTATATTAGCAGGTCAATGGGTAATAATGGTAATTTATCATACCGGATGTCATCTGTAGCTACTTTTACTATTGCCGCGTCTTTACCAATAACATTGTTTTAACACGTTCGCTGCGATACGAGTTCAATTGACCTTGTACGTCTAGCGTGTTCAAGAGTTACGAGGTCGATGGACCTCGTACCACACCAGAGGAAAGTACAGAAAAATCAATGCCGCAGCGAAAGTGTTAATGATGGAATTATAATAAGTAATTTAGAAGTTTTGTAGCATGAATCTTATTTGTAATACTATATATATATATATATATATATATATATATATATATTTGTAAATGTAATACTAAGTGTAATAGAAGTGGAAGTTGTATGTTTAACGCTATCACGCAATCATTTAGGATGGAATGTGATACCTCACACAATGTTTTTAAATATAGTGAACTGGTCTTATATAATGCGTTATTCTGGCCAGTCTGACGAAAATTGTCTGCATAACTGAGCAATATTTTCATCATTGTTATCATTGTTATTCTACATAAATGGCCAACTACAGCATGCGGGAGTTTTATTCGTAATAATTAAAAATATAACATACTAGCCGAAGACCTGTGGTTTCACCCGCGTAGTTCCCGTTCCCGGAAGAATGCGGGATAATATATAGCCTATGATACACAAAAAAAACGTAAATTTCTAGTGGTAAGGGACTTTTCAAAATCGGTTCAATAGACCCAGAGATTACCCCCTACAATACCATAAATTTTATCTCTTTATAATGTCCCTATACTTAAAATTATAGAGAGGTCAATTCTGTACATGAAATATATTTCCAAAATTACTATCAGGGGGTGATTAGTGATCGATATTGATGCCAAAAATGCAATTAGTAAAATTTTTGTCTGTCTGTCTGTATGTTCGTTATAGAAAAAAAAACTACTAACTGTACTAAGGGCTACTAAGGGCGGACGAAGTCGCGGGCGTCCGCTAGTATTAGAATAAAATAATGGATAATTTCCCTGAAAAATATTTAAATAATATAAACTCAGTACCTAATATAAGAATAGAAAACCTCTTTTTTGAAGTCGATTAGAACTTACTAGTTAAATACATACTGTATTAACTTCTTCAACTTGAGCTAATACAATTTTGTAGTACATTATTTCAAAGTATCGCATTCAAACCAGCAAGATGGACCGGATTAAAGTTTATTCCGAGACACCTATCTATTTGTCGCGTCTATTTCGGCCCTTCCTATCAGCGACGTGCAAATTTAAGGGCACCACGAAATGTATTCAGTGAAAATAGAAATATGTGTCATATTGTGCGACGCATCTGTCCTACTCCGACCTTTATTTTAGGTGCTTTTGCCTGCGGCTTCCCATTCACCTGCTGTTGTATCGAAATGGAAAATGGTGAATTCGAATATCGGATCGAACAAATATACTATGTGGTTCAAAGAATCTAGATATGTTTGTTTTTTTTTATTTTTTTATGGATTTTCCTGTCTATTGGTGAATACTATGTGATTCAAATATACTAGGTAAATTGTTTTTTTTTTATGGATTGTCCTGGCCATTGAATTACATGGTGAATAGACAAGTACATGCAAATCAATGATCTAATAACATTCAATGATAACAATATGATAATAATATGATCTAATAACAGTAATCAAATAATTTACATGATAGTTTTAGATTTATATATTTTCAATAATCTATACTTAATATTATAAAGCTGAAGAATTTGTTTGTTTGTTTGATTGAACGCGTAAATTAATCGCGCGCGTTAATCTCAGAAACAGTGTTAGATAGCACATTTACCGACGAAGGCTATATATTATCCCTGCATTCCTACGGGAACGGGAACCACGAGGGTGAAACCGCGTGGCGTCAGCTAGTATTAATCATCATTATATAACACATGTTATGTTACAAAGGAACATAATGAGTTATTAAAACTCTATAATCAATATGTTTGTATGAGTATAAAATATTTACGTTAAGTTAACTAATATTTTAACTTTTTTTTAATAAATGTAGCTCTTTAAAACAAAAGGTCGTGAACGGCAATCATGAACGATTAGATAGTTATTCCGAAAAAAATACCCTACTTCGTAAAATATAAAAATAGAAAACTGAAAAAAGTTATAATCGCGAAAACCCTTGGCAGTCTGGTAAAAAGGGGGATACCCGGAATCAAACTAGGGGTTTCAATGGCCACGTAGTAAACCATTGCTTACGTAAGTGAATTAATGAAATCTACGCCAAATTTAAAGTTTCCGTTGGGTTCCCGCATTTAAATTAATTACTTGAAAAACGACCACGATTTACCGGACCCATACGGGAATTTATCTTCAGGGGTTTCTGGTTTTTCTAACCCTTAAAATGTATATTTGAAACGTAATTGGATCGTGCGGAAAAGCCGTACTTTTAATTCCCCTGCGGTTCTAAAACAACACGATTTTCTGAATAGGAGGAAAATATCAGCATTTAATTTGAATTGTATTAGCGATAGCTGTTTTAAAAATATAATACTCAATTGTTTTTCTTTTTCTGTGGCTACCTATTTTTGGATTTAAAATACGAAACGGTACCATTATCAAAGTTCGGATAAAAAAAATCAGATTTAGAGATTTGTATTTACTTGAAAAAAAATTGCGTGTAAATAAACAATTCGCCGTTCCCGGAGAATAAAACTGTAATAGCAAAAAGACTACTTTCAGGAAAAATAAAAAAAAAAAATAATGATTGTTGACAAAGTAATAGACATAAATAAAATTGAGAAAGCTTATTTGTTAGCTTTCGTCAAGTTATTTTGACAAAGACCTAGATGTACTAATAAACTTTAAGATAAAAAAGGAATAGTAACCCATAACATAATTTGTGAAAAGTTAAATCATTTGATTTTCGTTTTCTTCAACACAACTCTTAAATGTAACAAGATGCATTTCTCTAACAAATAAATTCCACGGGATCAAAAGGATAACTTGAAAAATTACGTCGAATCGACAACATAAAAATTGCGGCATAATTGCATACGCTTATAGATAACGTTTTTCTTTATAAAACAAATTCTATCCTTTTCTTCGTAAAATGAGCTCAAAGTATCCATCAGTGGTTAAGTTTCACATAAAATAAACCAAAAAGGACCGCCCAGGCGCTCACATAGAAAATCTCATCGAAAACCTTTCATTAATATAGAGCGTATTTTTCACCACGATCGCCGAGTTTCCATTGTTTTCCATTTTCCACGGGGCGGCCGTATCACGTCATGCGACGTTATCAGTGGCAGTCTCATCAGTACGCCGGCGGACGCGATACGTGGCACACGTTCGCCCGTACGTCGTTTTTCCGCGAATTTTCCCACCGTGTGTAATGTCACAGTGGCATTAAAGCGTTATCCTCGTTGTATGCTAATAAATAGTCGGATTATCGTGCGTAAAGGTGAACATAATTGGGCTAATGATAAGTTAATGGATGCGATCTCTACCCCGTGTGTGGTACACGTGACAGGATTACCGAGAGGGATACACGAGTGATTCTTCTATTTGTTGTTTACAACGATGTAAGTTCTGTTATTTTATTTTAATCTAAGAATAGATTTAAATACTTTTTTTTAATAGTACTTAAAAAGTACAATGTTTAAGTAGATATGATGAGCGAACTCAGTGGCTGTAATATATTTTTTATTATTTATTAGTAGAACCACGGTTTGTTTGCACAGTTCTCGTTCCCGTTGTCAATGTTACTCGGTGAAAATGTAGCTTTCTAAAAGTAAAATATTTGTTTAAATTGGTGAGTTTTGGGGTCGAATTATAACTAAAAATAGAACAAAAAATTAAATCTTACCTCATTATAATTTCAATTTAAATGATTTTTATGCTGAAACTACAGACATCTAAAAGTTCAATAACTGTTAGATGTCTGTCTGTTTGTCACCCAATGGTGACGAATAATTCATGTGATGGTAAGTGACGATGCAATCTAAGCTGTAATTGGAGTAATTTGGAGTACAGTGGATAGCTCCATCACTCTAGTTTGAAACATATTTGAAAGTAAAATGTCTCGGTAGCTTCAGTGACACTAACCGGAACCTCCCTTCCGATGCAATAAAGCCAATCTCGGATATTCTTTTTTATGACGAACTTTGCTGTAACCGGATAATAATATGCCTACCTACTTCACATTTTTCTTATTCACGATTACCTACTTTACTTTCTGATTGTGGTATTCCCAACGTGACACATAACACAGCTAAACTCTTAGCAATGTTTGACGGCCTCCGTGACGCAATGGTATGCGTGGTGGATTTACAAGACGGAGGTCCTGGGTTCGATTCCCGGGTGGGCAGATTGAGATTTTCTTAATTTGTCCAGGTCTGGCTGGTGGGAGGCTTCGGCCGTGGCTAGTTACCACTCTACCGGCAAAGACGTACCGCCAAGCGATTTACCAGAAGGTACGATGCCGTATAGAAACCGAAATGGGTGTGGATTTTCATCCTCCTCCTTGACAAGTTAGCCCGCTTCCATCTTAGACTGCATCATCACTTACCATCAGGTGAGATTGTAGTCAAGGGCTAACTTGTAAAGAATAAAAAAAAAATATTAGTATTCTTGAGTTTTCTCAAGTAGTAAGTAGTTATAATACCGGTTTTGTTGTCATTATTCGCAAATGCTTTTAAAAACCTCTTACGTATTTATCTATGCTGAATCTTTTTGTGTAAATATTTTACATGTTTATCTTGCTATATTTAGACATATATTATTACGATATAATAAGATATATATGTATATTACGACGTACAGTGGTAATTTTTTTTAACTCTTACATAATCACGAATTGTGTGGTTATGTTTATGTCCATACGATCGAGTATAATTGATTGCAAAAAAATTAAACTAGGTATATGTAAATTCTAAGAGACGTGGTAGCCCAGTGGATACGACCTCTTCCTTCGATTCGGAGGGCGTAGATTCGAATCCGGATTCCGGTCTGGGGCATGCACCTCCAACTTATCAGTTATGTGCGTTTTAAAAAATTAAATATCACTTGTCTCAAACGGTGAAGGAAAAACATCGTGAGGAGACCTGCATACCTGAGAATTTCCTCAATTCTCTAGGCGTGTGAAGTCTGTTAATCCGCATTGGGCTAGCGGGGTGGACTATTGCCTAACCCCTGTCACTCTGAGAGGAGACTCGTGCTCAACAGTGAGCCGAATATGGGTTGTTAATGTTATGTAAAATCTAGATATCTAATATGTATTAATGAAGTTGTTGAACAACCTTGTAGTGTAGTATTGTCGAAGGTCAATATCAGTTTTCTATTATCACCGTGTATTGATTTTGAATTATCATTTATTTCAACCGGTTTCGATTTTTGGTGTCAATGTTGTGTAATATATTTTTATTTATAAGATACATAGAGCAAAATCTCGAGATTTAGAAAGATAACTGGTAGCATAAATTCATACCTTACGCCATTGAAGTAAAAAGCATTTTTTCATATTTTCTGAGAAATAATGTTGCCAGAATATGTCATTTCATGGCAATCCTTCGCTAGACACTGTTAAAGATATAAACTTCAAGTGTCGAGCGAATGGTCTAGCGGCCTAACTTACGACCTATGACAGGTAGACATACATACTTTAAGTTTTTAAAAAATATCGAAGATCTCGAAATTTTATTAACTAACTAACTAGCCAACGTTTCCGTGGAAATGCGGGATGTAAATATAGTCTACTAGCTGACGCCGCTTGGTTATACCTGCGTAGTTCCCGTTCCCGTATGAATACGGGGATAATATATAGCCTATATATTTTTATAGCCTTTCTCGATAAATGGGCTATCTGACACTGAAAAAAAATTTCAAATCAGACCAGTAGTTCCTGAGATTAGCGCGTTCAAGCAAACTAACAAACTCTTTATCTTTATATTAGACTTTGGAGGTATTTCTGTTCAATACATTCTTACGTTTAGCAAATATGGTGGTTTAGCATCTCGTTCTATGAATATCAGTGTAGAAACAAATTGGACGATAAAAATATAGTCTACAGATAGACTACATTTTATGGCAAAAATAAAATTTGAAAGGTCACCCCTTTGTCCCTTCACATAGTTTGTATGGATAATTTACAATTTCCGAATAACATTAGATTATGCATACAAGTAAGAATATTCAGTGATAGCCCAGTGGATATGACCTCTACCTCCGATTCCAGAGGGTGTAAGGTCAAATCTGGTCCGGAGCATGCACCTCCAACTTTTCAGTAGTGTGTGTGAAGTCTGCCAATCCGCATTGGGCCAGCGTGGTGAAGTATGGGCTTAACCTCTCTCATTATGAGAGGAGACTCTCAATAAATAGAATATGGGTTGTTAATGATGATGATAAGTAAGAATACAAAGTATAATATACTAGCCACTAGTTCACGTTCCCATGAGAATACGGGGATAAAATAACCTATGACACTCACAACGCGGCTTACTATTGACAAAATTATTTTTGAATCCCCCTAAAGATTACCCCTACGATACCACAAACTTTACCTCTTTATAATATTACTAGCGATAAATATGTATGGTAGTAGTATATTACATTGGAATTTAGTAGGCAAAGTCGTCGGTATTTCGTATTTTCTCAAATAGTGACGCAACAATAATTATCACAGTGTCACGCAGGTGTCATGTTTGGAATTTGAGCATAAAATTGCAATATTCATTCGAGTTAATGTGGTATGGTGGGCGGAAAATCAATAGGTTTCCCAATTTCACAGATCTTCTGGTACATTTCACAATTTTGGTTCTGAGCACGCATTTTACAAGCTTGTTATTTTTACGTATTTTATTAAAGTCGCCTTGTATTTGTGGATTAAATCTTGTTGGGAGCTAAATAAGGACCCTCGAAAAGTACCTTAGTAACTTCGATAACAATGCAATTTGGTCCCATGGTCTAATGATATACTATAGAGGTATAGTTTATGAAATTTTGAATCTCTTGAACCGATTTTTAAAATTCTGTTACCGCTAGAAAGTCTAGTATTTGTGTGTGTCATACGCTAGGTGTGTAGGTAATTTATCTCTGTAATTTCAAGGGAACAGGAACTACCCAGGTGAAACCGCCGGGCATCGGCTAGTCTATACTTCTATACATATATTACAAAGAGGAAAGATTCGATTGTTTGTTGGCATGTTTTGATTAGGCTCTGGAACTACTAGCCGATGTGAAAAGTCTTTCACTGTTGAGAAGCTACACTTCACCCGAGGAAGAGAAGCTATAGGCTATATTTTATCCCCGTATTCCTACGGTAATGGGAACGACGCGGGTGAAACAACGCGGCGTTTACTAGTTTGTTATAAATAGAAAATTAAACAACATCTTTAATAGAATAATCTCTTCAAATTTTGAAATTTAATTACGATCTAAATTTGAACACCAGTAGGTAATTAATACTGGTGTGTTAATTGTAATTTTCTTTTACACGAATAGATATGTTACTAAATTGAATTTTAAATAGTCGTTTATATTTAAGAAGTGATTATTCATAAATAAACCGTACGAATAGCTTCAGCCTTACCTATGTTAAATTCAAATAATTTATCTGTTAAAATCTAGCCGTAGGATTTCGTCCGATTGAGATACGGTATTTTCGTATACAATTAAGTCAAACAATTTTCATTAAGCTCAAACACGATTATAATCTGATCCCCGAGACGTAACGTAAGGTTACAATAACACAAAGCCGTGTTATTGTGTATCTTGAGACAAGAAGCAATAACAAAACAACTTGAGACGAAACGGAAGGTTTGACATTCCAATTTCACAATACACCTCGGAGAAATGTAACCCGAGCATACATTACGAAGATTTATAATGTTTTGTTAGGACAGTTGACATAATAATATTATGTATTCATTCGCATAGTGAACTTTATCCCGTTGCATCCCTAAAAGCTTGTTTACAGCTGTTAATATACACTTTACTTACTATACTTGTATAATAAATGGAATAGTAGGTATAATCTATATCTATACCTAAATATACCGGTCGAATTCTAAAAGTTTATTCGCAATTTGAGATTTTACTTATACCATTTGTAACACCAAATGTTATCGAGGCATAGAGTACTACTAGCGCCATCTAGAATCTATACTTATTATACGAATTCTGTACATTATGTACATTAAAGATATTTTGAAAAATTTTATTGGGGGGCATTACATAATCGATACTGAAGCTAAAAATATTTTTTTTAGATTTTTTGTCTGTCTGTCTGTCTGGCCGTGATTTTTTGTTATTCGGGCATCACGCTGAAACTACTGAATGAATTCAAATGTAACTTGGCACGGTTTTAGACCATAATACGGAAAAGGTTATTTATTCGGATACATTTTATTGCGAAAATAAAATAAGAAGGGAGTGAAATAGGGGTTGAAAGTTATATCGTATATCATAAAAAAATACGAAATATAATGGGATTCTAAAATTTTTAAAGTTCAAGCTCTAAATTGGTGAAATAGGGCTTGAAAGTTTACATTGATTTCTACGCTGACGAGGTCGCGGGCGTCCGCTAGTTCGCTAATATTCTGTATGGCTTCGAGGAAAGAATGGCTATGCCTATTCACTCAATCTCATTTCAATAGAAAGCTGAATAGAGTTCTATGAAGATAACATTTTTCAGAGCCGTGATAGCCCAGTGGATATGACTGCCTCTGATTCCGGAGGGTGTGAGTTCGAATTAGGTCCGACGCATGCACCTCCAACTTTTCAGTTGGACTTTAATTTTAAGAAATTAAAATCACGTGTCTCAAATCTCAGAGAATTTTCTTAATTCTCAAATCTCAGAGAATTTTCTTAATTCTTAGAATCAGCAGTGAGCCGAATATGGGTTTTTACTGATGATGATGAACATTTTTCAAGATTTTTGAGACAAAGTTAACATTCTATACTACAGCCTTTCTTGTTGAGTACTGTTTACCAATAAACAAATTAAAAATGAGTGTATAAATCACTTGTTTTTTTAATTAATGAAAATAAATTTAATTAATAAGTTTAGAACAATTAGATGTGGTAAATGTATTTTACATAACATTTTATAAACAAACCATACATAATTTAAAATAAATAAGTTATGCGTTTTCTACCTTCATTTCTAATTTTTTGTTAGTAAACAGTAGGTACTCATCAACAAAGGCTGTAGTTCAAGCGTTTAGAATGGAGAAAATTCGAAACTTTCACAAAAACAAAATCACTACAACATTTTAGTTAATTTGATTATGACGATAATTTTAGACTCGTCTCCCATATTATATTAGTAAATTATATTATCAATATCGTTATCTATTAGCGATATCGTTAAATTTATTAGTTACAACATCGTTAAATAAATTGTGTACTCCATTGCATGGCGGTATACTATTACAAATTAATGTTCACACATTCAATTGATGAAGCAAGTCATTTGGAACGAGTCGGAAAGTAAAATAATATATAATATATAATAAACAGGTGTACTTCTAATTCAATTAAGTATCGATTGGATAATAATTACACATTAAGGAAAGTTTTTTGAGTCTTACAATATCTTTTATTAGCTTAATAGTTTAACTCAGTTTAGTTCCTTTTGGTTATTTATTATTAGTTTATTTTATAGTTTAAATGACAGTGTAGGTATTAGTTAAGATTATAAGGTTATGTTGGCTGTGTTCGTGGCGTTACCCGATCTGTGGTTCCAGCTGAAAATCAGCGCTACATTTCCTGGGGCCATTTTCTGGGTTATGCCACACATCGCAGGGCATTGTCCTGGATGACCTGGTGTACTGGAGAGAGATATCTTTCTTTTTTTTTTTTATTGAGAAAGAATACAATAAGGAACTTAAGCTAACTTATCCTAATAACTATACAAATCATGCCCACGTGGAATGGTGGCAAGAATACTGGCTGCATTTCCGCGCTGGACAGCCAGGCTGATCCTTTGCGCAAAAAATGAGCCAGCCCTTCTGTCACCAGTCGAGGCAACAAGCCGCGGTGAAATGGTACGGAAAATTTTTTTGGCACTGCGACTCCATGGCCCAAGGGTCTCCACGGCAAAAGGTACAAATATGTAACTCTCTGTCAGAGAGGCATACTTAAGCCGTTACCGGTTTCAGCTCTTTCTTTCTTAGAATATTTTTGTTAATCCAGGGTATAATCTATCGCTATTCCAAATTTCAGTCAAATTCATTCAATAGTTTTTCGTGAGAGTAACAAACATCAATATCAATAGGACATTCATTGTCTTTGATCATAATATTTCGTAATATAATCGTGTTATATTATATCTCGTAATATAATATATTTCGTAATATAATCGTGTTATAATATAATCGTGTTATAATATAATCGTGTTATATTATATTAGAGCTGTGATAGCCCAGTGGATATGACCTCTGCCTCCGATTCCGGAGGGTGTGGGTTCGAATCCGGTCCGGGGCATGCACCTCCAACTTTTCAGTTGTGTGCATTTTAAGAAATTAAATATCACGTGTCTCAATCGGTGAAGGAAAACATCGTGAGGAAACCTGCATACCAGAGAATTATCTTAATTCTCTGGTATGTGAAGTCTGCCAATCCGCATTGGGCCAGCGTGGTGGACTATTGGCCTAACCCCTCTCATTCTGAGAGGAGACTCGAGCTCAGCAGTGAGCCGAATATGGGTTGATGACGACGATATTATATCTCAGATTAGCTTTCAAATGGTGAATAATCAAAAATTCCATCTGGTTGTGATGAGTCACTAGACTCGGCGTATGTCACAAGATCGTTTTCCTACATAACTACAACTGCTGACTCGCCTTGATACCTATCACATCACAGGTTGCCGCTAGACCCACACAACCTTAGGCCACCTGGGAGCGGCTCATACCTTGTTAGTCCAAAGGTTAACCTATTTGGGTTATGGATCGTTTGGTCCGAGTTTAAATTGAGCTGTGGACATATAGATAAGTACGATATTTTTATTGCACGAGGTTGCATGTTTCCTTCTCCGAGCTTCTGAGAGCAAAGTCCCGGTAATTTTTATAAAATTTTGGTAATTGGTTATAGAGTCATACTTGTTAAGGATGCAATGTGGTGGCGAGAGTGGAGGGTGATGATGAGCTCTTGAGTTATGCCTGTTAGAAATCATCTACTTGTCAATTTATGTATTGTTTTATTATTTAATAGACTAAATAGCTCCACGATTAACGTGTAAAATATAAAACCTATCTGTTAGACTATTGTAGCATTAATAGTCCTACTAGTTGGAGAAGAAAAGGAATATTGGTCATCAGTAACGATCCATAAATTCGACTAATAGTCTCCTCTAAGAATGAGAGGGGTTAGGCTAATAGTCCATTACGCTGGCCCAATGGAATCTTCACATACGAAAAGAATTAAGAAAATTATCTGTTATACAGGTTTCCTCATGATGATTTTCCTTCACCGTTTTAAACACGTGATATTTAATTTCTTAAATACTAGTCACATTTAAAAAAAAATCAATATATAAATGCGAAAGGTCACTCAACATAACATCTTGAAAAACGCTTGACGTACAACGATGAAATTTAGCAGAGAGGTTGCTTATAGATAATAGACATCTACTAAGAACGGATTTTGCGATAGAGCTGGATTAAGGAGGTCTAAAGGCGGACGAAGTCGCGGGCGTCCGCTAGTATACTATATAGGTATTATTAAAAAGAATCACCTACGTGTATACAACTGTCGATAATAATAACTTATTCTTTTTTTTTATTCTTGACAAGTTAGCCCTTGACTACAATATCACCTGATGGTAAGTGATGATGCAGTCTAAGGTGGAAGCGGGCTAACTTGTTAGGAGGAGGATGAAAATCCTTCGGTTTCCACTCCTTTCGGTTTCTACACGACATCGTACCGGAACGCTAATTCGCTTGGCGGAACGTCTTTGCCGGCAGGGAGGTAACTAGCCACGGCCGAAGCCTCCCAGCAGCCAGACCTGGACCAATTAAGAAAATCACAATCTGCCCAGCTGGGGATCGAACCCAGGACCTCCGTTTTGAAAATCCACCGCGCATACCACTGCGCCACGGAGGCTGTCAAAAACTTATTGATATTGTTAAGTTGTCGGCACCATAAATATAATAATTACAAAACATCTAATACCTGTCACATCAACCCGCAAGACCCACACAAGGCTCAAGGCTGCTAAAAGTCTTGGCAGTTTAAGATCAACTGCTTGTCAGCTTATGGCTTTTTCTATCTATGTGTAATCGATGCTGACAAGTTGTACGGCAACATTACTTTTTTGTCAATTGCTCTTTGGTCTAGCTAGTTTATGAGGTCCAGGATTCGACTCGGAATTCTAAATCGGTAGTTAGACCCTCAAGAATAGTAGCTTTGTTATTTGATACGATATATTTGACAGTATTATTGTAATAAGTAAATATGAGTAAGAACACAATATGGAACTTAAGCAAACTTGTCCTAATAACTATACAAATCATGTCCACGTGGAATGGTGGTATATTTTCATGCAAATCCGCGCTGGACAGCTAGGCGTCGTTTGCGCAAAAAATAAGCCAGCCTTTCTCTCACCAGTCGAGGCAACTTGCCATGATGTAATGATTATAAGGATCACGGCAAAAGGAACAAACACAAATAAACAAATGTTAGATGACTGTAAAAACGAAAATACTATGAAAAACGATGTAATGACTCATTATTTGAGTTGTACACCGAGATAAAATATTATACACAATAGGCCTGCTGATCTTAGTGCCCGCGACTGCGTCTACGTGGAATTTACTTTTTCACAAATCCCTCGGGATCCATGGATTTTTCCGGAATAGTAGCCTATGTGTTAATTCAGACTATAATCTATATCTACTTTAATTTTCACGTGATTCGGTTTAGTAGCCGAAGCGTGAAAGAGTAACAAACATTCATACCATCAAAATCATGAGGTTTTCGCAAATCTCGTGAATCCAAGGATTTTTCGGGATAAAAAGTAGCTTATCTGTTAATCTAAAGTAAAATCAATTTCCATTCCAAATTTCAGCCAAATCGGTTCAATAGTTGCGGCGTTAAAGAGTAACAAACATACAAACATACATACAAACATCCATACAAACTTTCGCGTTTATAATATTAGTAGGATTTATCCACATTATGTACTGACATCAGTGTGTGTTAGATCATGTTCATTTCCACATACCATCAAGTGCGGTCACCTGTTTGATGTATCAGTTAATGTCATAAAATATTTCAGTTACCCTTTGAGGCATCAAGCAAAACTGTTTAGGTACAAAATTTAAGTCTGTCTTATCTTTAAATGGAAAAAAGCATTTGGTCAATGAAATAAATCTTGTAGATAAGTACGAGTAGGTACTGGAACGTCCGCGTCCAGTAAATTGCACTGGAAACAGCTATAAAGGGTAGGAGATGCGTCTAATCGCCAGACCACACAATTACCTCTAATGAAACAAAAGACTTAGATCTTTGTCCTTCTACGGATCAGTAATTGGCCGGTGCCATAGATAATGTAATGTTACAGATATGGCAAAAAACACTTACATTTTGTAATCTATACTAATATTATAAAGCTGAAGAGTTTGTTTGTTTGATTGAACGCGCTAATCTCAGGAACTACTGGTTCGATTTGAAAAATTCTTTTAGTGTTAGATAGCCCATTTATTAAAGATGGCTATAGGCTATATAATATCCCCATATTACTACAGGGACGGGAACCACGAGGTAAAACCGCGCGGCATCAGCTAGTACCTACATAAAAATCTCTTCTCACGGTGTTTGTAGTCGCATTCCTCTTTTAATATAAATTATTATTCTTTGTATAATTTTGATAGTTACGAGAATAAGTCTTAAAGTATTAAAAAAAAATGTAACTAAAAACCTATTGAAACTAGGACCTATTGTTTAGTAGTTAACTATTGGATAGTTAACTACTAAATAAGTAGCCACGTCACACTACTAACATCGGGTGTAGGAGCTTATATACCCACCACACTGTTCCAATGCGGTTGGTCGGGCGGATTATATTCACAAATTTCTTTACTATCTCTATCAGATGTTACTAAAGGCACAGGAGTACAACACCACCGAATTTTTAACTTCCGTGATAATTTCAGCTCAATATCTCACAACCCTATAACCCAGGACCTCCCGATTCAATTGGATCAGTGAGGCAGTTAAGTAAGCAGTTAAATAAGTGGAATACGTAGGTTTTATTTTCTTAGTTAAAGTAAAAAAACGTAATTTCACCCACTCGATGGTCGTAGCCGTGGGATGGACATGCACCATGTAGGTCATGGTCGGAACACGCCCTACGCAGATAACACTGCGGCGCCTCGTTATACTCTTATTAAGGTACATTTCCGATAAACACTTTAAAAGCAAGACCCACGCCGATGCGACAGACGGGTTCATTCTTTACGTTGTAAATTTTTTTTTAAAGAATCTATTAAATATGACCAATACTGTTTATCCCCAACTAGTCGGAAGAGAATATTTGGTATAAAAATAGGCCAGCGGGCGGTGATCGAACCAAATTTTCTCGGACCAAGGCGCATTTGGGACCCTCTTAACTTTATTTTTAAGTTTTCGACTATAATTACCACAGAACAGATAACACTAAAAGCTAACGCTTTTTTAGCAATAGAAGTAGCATGGAGCGTGGTCCGCGTACACCCGGGTGTGCGGAACATCGCAAGCGTCTCCGCGCATGTACTAGCAGTCTTGTTTTGTAAGGGTGACATATTTCATTTTTCACTAAATATTAACCAGCCATTTAGGCCACGCCCCTGGGTACGCTGGTTTTAATACAAATAATTGACTCTTTATAAATCCGGTTACCTCTTATACCTCCGGTAATTACCACCACTGAATTAAATTATGTACATACCTTGTCGTTTCAAAAGTGCTTCTAAACTAAGTCTAATTGAAATAAATGAATTTTGATTTTTTTGAAATCGCATATCCAAATGCAGCGTATTTGTGTGCCCAACCCTCAAAACGTTCAACTTGCTTCGTTAATTTTCATATTATTTCTAGTAACAATAGCGTCTATCTCTCAGGGCCAAGTAGAGTTTAGTCAGGTACTTAAGTTATAAATAGAAAAACAAATAACTTACACAGTGAGTTTTCCGATACATATTACATATTATGTTTTCATAAAACAAACTATTTATTGTTTTAGCGATGATAGTGACTTAATATAACAAATCGATTTAAATAATAACGTAGTGTTATAATTGTTCCTAATCTAGGGTTTATCTAGCCTTAGCGATATGGTACTTCGATTGTCTCAATAAAAACACTAACGCTTTGAAAACTAACAAAATGTATGGGAATGACAGATCCGATCGACAACTTGATCACATGACCTGTCGATAGGAAATGCCATTCCCATACATTATTTAATTTTCGAAGCGTTAGCGTTTGTAGAAAGAGAATCGACGTGCCACTTAGCTTCAGACCCTAATCCAACGCAACGGACAGTCGCGGGGTATAACACTTCCTGCTGACCCTATTCACTAATCTGGTATTTTTTATACAAACATCGTATCAACTGAGAAATGTCATCTACTTAAATGATATCCACGAAGGGTTGTCATTAGTAGGCACCGGATGACATTTGTTGGAATCTCAGTTTTGTATATTAAATGTCAATTATCATACGTCAAAATTAGTGAATTAGTTTGCTGGACAATATATTTAATGTAACTTTAAAAGTAATATGTAATACAAAATATACATTATACTCGTATTTGCATAATGCTACATGTAAAATGTGATTATGACTATAGTCTTCAAGTGTTAGTTTATTTAGTAATAATGAACTCTCCTGGACCTTGCTCACGAGATTACCGCCATGTGGAATGTTGAGTCTACTATTATTGTTCCGATAGTTGTTTCAGTCAATGGTCTTATAGCGAAAAGCTTCGACCAACACCTTAAGAAGCTTTCGCTTAACTGTTGGATCAAGAGTCGGATACAAAAGGCATTGATTCTTGAGACGGCGCGTATTGTGAGGAGGTCCCTCACTCTGGAGTGGTGACCACCGGTTGATTTTTTTTTTAATTTTTAATAGCGTTTTGTATTTTATATTTATATTGACATTGTTAAAAACTAAAAAAAAAACTAATAAATAAATGAGAGATAGTAAAAAACTCTCTCTTAATTCTGCAACAAATTTCCCCACACAATTGCAGTACCTACATATGCAGCAACAGGATTTGAGACTTGACACCGATAAATTTTAATGAGATCTCCACGCAACCTCTCCGACCCATTATAAAAATAGAGCAAATCGGTCCAGTAATCTCGGACAAATCAGTTTAGGTACTATACTCGCCGAATAGAGTACCACTCATTTTTAACAGTGGTTTTGCCGAATATTAACTAACGAACAGCCTGTGACTTCGCTCTCGTAAATGTAAACATCAACATTCATCATTAACAACCCATATTCGGCTCACTGTTGAGCACGGGTTGGCTTTAATCCACCACGCTGGCCCAATGTGGATTGCCAGACTTCACGTAGAGAATTAAGAAAATACTCAGGCATGCAGATTTCCTTATGATATTTTTCCTTCACCGTTGGAGACACGTGATATTTAATTTCCTAAAATGCACATAACTGAAAAGTTGGAGGTGCATGCTCCGACCGGATTCGAACCTACGCCCTCCGAATCGAAGGCAGAGGACATATCCACTGGGCTATCACGTATCATTTACGTAAACATTCACAATAAATATTCTGAACACTATCTTAAATATATATCTTTATTCATCGAAAACTGCTGTTATTTTATTTCTAGGTGAAAGCTATCCTGTCTTTTTCTCCTAAACCTGACAACTATTTTCATAATGTCACGGTAAAACGTAACAAAAAACTCTTAGTCGCATTTATAATATTAATTCTTAGGATTAAAATTTAAGACAATTAACAATTTTAGGCAAATTTTTAATATTTTCTTTAGCGTGTAACTTAACATCTTTAAGCTAGTTAACGTAAATTGCTACCCAGCTCTTTGCGTATTAAACAAAGTAGATTATACCTTGAGGGTAGGCAATCTTACTTAAACTTTGTGAAGGCTGTTGTTAAAACAAAGCTTTGGATGCCCCTTTAATCTACTTTTTTAGACCGCGTGTTAAGTTACCTAGTCTTTGGGTCTGACACTAAAGATTAGATTTTATATTCACTTATATTTTACTTCAAAGCACTTCTACGTCTTTAGTGCACTGGCTCTAAGTAATTATGTGTTCGTGTGTTATATGAGTTACTGTGTAATCAATTTTAATGTCTATAAATACTGTCATTAAGTAATCAAAGAGGAACCATGTTATACGTAGTATGTTCTGTGGTCTGTGGTTATACTTAAAATACATAAGTATAAATAAAATTTAAATATCTGTCTGTAATTTTAAAATATATATTCTTTCTCTATATATATCTATGTCATCATTGTAATTTACACGACACTCAACACAAACTAGATTTCTTGAATTTTTTCTGTCTGTTTGTTCGAACTAATCTCTGAAATGGCTGAACCCAAAGACTGATATGAATATATTTTGCCATTCTCAGGGTATAACTACAAAACGGTGTTTAAATCTACTGTCCTATATCAAAATACTTAAATAGTATCTAATTTAGAACATTATTATTCGACGGCCGCGTGGCGCAGTGGGTAGTGACCCAGCCTTCTGCATCCACGGCCGTGGGTTCGATTCCCACAACTGGAAAATATTTGTGTGATGAGCATGGGTGTTTTCCAGTGTCTGTATGTATTTATACATTATATAAGTATTTATATGTAGTATATAATTGTATATTAATATTATAATATCAACTATCTTAGCACCCATAACACAAGCTACTCTGTATGCTTACTTTGGGGCTAGATAGCGATGTGTATTGTTTAAGTATATTTATTAAAAAAAAAATGAAAA
The DNA here is from genome assembly GCF_947172395.1 of Bicyclus anynana. Taxonomy (NCBI): domain Eukaryota; kingdom Metazoa; phylum Arthropoda; class Insecta; order Lepidoptera; family Nymphalidae; genus Bicyclus; species Bicyclus anynana. The sequence continues at coordinate 10,942,483 of NC_069094.1, read as the reverse complement.
AAATACTTCAAAGCAAATTATTGATGATTAGCGGACACCCGCGACTACGTCCGCGTGGAATTCAGTTTTTCACAAATCCCGTGAGAACCATGGATTTTTCCGGGATGAAAAGTAGCCTATATGTTAATTCAGAGTAAAATCTATGTCCATTCCAAATTTCAGCCAAATCGCTAAAAGAGGAACAAACATACTTACATACTTACGCACAAACTTTCGCCTTTATAATATTAGTGTGAAGTGTGATATGGCTTTGCAAGATTGTCGACCACAACTCTTAATTCTTATTTAAAAACTTGATCTAATCTGTGTTAATCGAATACGTACCTTAATATCTAATTAGAGATAAACGCATCCAGCAATCGAATAATTAGCATTCGCTTGCAGCGATTGCGTTCGCCATTTAAAGAAATATCGACAAGGAATTGATGCTATTTAAGATAAAAAAGACTTAGAGCGAGCGCTTGTGTTCTTTTTCTGTACCAACAGCTATGTAAGCCTGCGTTTTATTGCAGTACTAGTTTTTATCTTTTATCCATTATGGAGAGTAATTTAATCGCTTTATTAAATGTACTAGCCGACGCCCGCGACTTCGTTCGCGTGGAATTCAGTTTTTCACAAATCCCGTGGGATTTATTGATTTTTCCAATATGAAAAGTAGCCAATGTGTTAATCCAGGCTATTATCTATCTTCGTTTAAAATTTCAGCCAAATCGGTTCTGTAGTTGCAGCGTTAAAGAGTAACAAACATCGTTACTCTTTAAAGGGTTTATAATAAGATTGGGAGTTTGATAAAGTAACTACTTCATTATCAGCCTTTTTACGGCCCACTACTGAGCCAGATTTCTCTCCTTATAGAAGGGATATGGAGCCAAGACCCACCATGCTGCTCCAATGAATGACAGGCTACTTCGTAGTTAAAAGCAGCTAGTTAGTTTGTTGTAGACTCTTCTCGGATCATTTTCGGATGCCATTGGTGCGTTTGGAACCCTCGTAAATTTAATTTTTAGTTTTCGAAAGTTTTTTTTTTTTATTCTTTACAAGTTAGCATGATGCAGTCTAAAGTCAGTGCTCGTAAGCTAAGCCTAATTTTAATAAATGAATATTAACTATTGATTATATATAAATAAAAGAAAATAAAATTATGAAATTATCTACTCGTATGTATAAGAATTGGACGCTTATTGAAGTCCTCTATTATTCCAAGACCATTTTAGATGAACATACGTGCACAAATCCCGTGAATTCAAGGAATACAACACAATCAAAGCTTCCGAACTAACTCGAATTTCCTTTGAACGTGTAGAACGTAGGAGGTACTTACAAGTTCCTGATTCCTGATATACTCGTAAACATCTCGTTTTTCTTTCCTTTGCCGTCGGAAACTCCGTGATTTTCCAATCTTCGTCACTCCTTTCTGCGTCATGATTAAGAAATGTGAGACGCCGATGTCAAAGGTGAATAGGTCTGCCCTGTAATTTGTTACACTACTCCCTCGATGTTCTTACGAGATATTTCGTATTAAATGCTTGAAATTGATTAGTCTCTAGTTTTATAAGAGACGTTTGAGGTTCAAGTATGATCCTTGACTTATTCAATTTGAGGTTTTTTTTAAGCTATTGCATCGATTTTATCGTAAGCTTTGAGCGCGTCGACCGAATCAAGAAATTCAGTAACGAAAATAAATCTTACATCCAAGCCGTGCATGAAGTTAACACATTTCGACGTTATCATATCGACTCAACTGCACAAGTGGTGTGAAACCAAGGGGCAGAGTTCGACTCCAGCTCAACGTTTTTATAAGACAATTTTTTTTATTATTTATTCTATTCTAACTTTTTGTTGTTATATCTTAGTGATTTTATTTTTGTATTTTTCATTTGGTTATTAAAAGAAATAATAATGTTATCTCATCGGTCACCACGTTCAAAAAGTGTTACTTGAATTAATATCAAAGAAAAAAACTTGAATTATTATCAAAGATAAAAAAAAATACTCCATAGATATAAATAACTAGCTGACGTCGCGCGTTTCACCCGCGTGGTTCCCGTTCCCGTAGAAATACGGGGATAATATATAGTCTGTAGCCTTCCTTGATAAAAGGGCTATCTATCACTGAAAGAATTTTTCAAATCGGACCAGTAGTTCCTGAGATTAGCGCGTTCAAGAGAGATGTTCGAGATTAAAGCACAGAAAATATATGTGTTAAAGTATGATCCTTGACATATTTACCAAAGGTAAAGCTCTTTATTTTGGGTTTGACTCCTACAGAGCGAGATAGCTTGAGGTTCATGTATGTTCCTCATTTTACGTTTACCCTCTTTATTCATTACTATGTGATCTAAACAAGAGTTTATTTTACACTTAGTAGAGTTGTTTTAACACTTTTTAACGTCAAAGTACATAATTCAACGGGTATCAAAGTTTTAATTAGTTTACATATTTTTACTCTCAGCGAAACCTTTGAGAAATAAAATTCTGTGGTATACCACTTTATAATAGTAGAATATACCACTTTAGAACTAAACTAGCCAATGCTCCGCGGTTTCACTCGCGCATTTCCCGGCACTCACAAATAACGTGACTTTCTAGTGATAAGAGAATTTTCAAAATCGGTAGATCCAGGGATTACCTCCTACAATACCAAAACCTTTACATCTTTATAATATTAGTATAAAAAACGTCACGCCTATTTTATGACTGCGCATAATTACATACTGATGTGTTTTTCAGATAGCATGGGTTTGGTGACAGTCGCCTGTATGACGTTCATAATACGTACTATTATCGTGAATCGCGGCAAACTTTCAAGAGTGAAACGAACTGTCACCCGCACCATCCTACATGAAACGAACTGTCACCCGCACCATCCATCATTTTGGCTGGTGGGAGGCGTTGGCCGTGGCTAGTTACCACCCTACCGACAAAGACGTACTGCCAATCGACTTAGCGTTCCGGTACAATGTCGTGTAGAAACCGAAAGGGGTGTGGACTTTCTTCCTCCTCCTGTTAAGTTCGCTCGCTTCCATCTTAGATTGCATCGTCACTTACCATCAGGTGAGATTGTAATCAAGGGCTAACTTGTAAAGAATAAAAAAAAAATCCTACATGAAACGAACTGTACTGACACAACGACTATAGTTTTTTAAAGTTCTATTGTTTGCCTTAGCATACTTTTCTAACTACAATAAATCGACACGATTATATAATGATTTATTTATTTTGCTATCATCCGCGAAAATTCGGCGAACCCATGCGACAACGTCACCCAGTACCGACAAAATACTCTCTACGTACGTTTCACCCCGAAACCGGAGCATCCTCAGGAGATGTTGACTCTACAACGTGCAATTGCAAAGTCTTTGCAATTGAACAAATTTTCGCGGATGATAGCAAAATAAATAAATCATTATATAATCATGATGAACTTCCGCAAAGTAACGCCTGCTTCTATCCAATATAAATCGACACATTCGTGCTATTTCTTTTGCAATAAATTAGACAAGTTAACGTGTTGTCAATTTGATTTATTTGACAGTTAGTGTACAACATACATGGTGTAATGACCCACATAACTAACTTCTAAAGTTTTTCATTTAAGTAGACACGGCTTTTTGTATACTTCGTAAAGTTCGGCAAAGTGTCTTTTAATATTGAAATCGCAAATTAGTGTGATCCAGTGGCGAAGGATGGAATTTTGACGATAGTAAGCCATCCCAAAGAAATGGAAATTCATACCGCTTGTTACAAACAATGAGTTCTCATATATATATATTCATTACAATAATGAATATGTATATGTGAAATTTTAAAAGGTCACCCGGCGGGAATCGGTCTGTATGGACTTTTCGCCGCTGGTGTGTTAGTATTCAATAAATAGTACAATTCACAACGGAAATTACCACTGCGGTATCCGAAAACTCGGTCAATCGTTCCATAATTAGTATGATTCATTCATTAGTCTTCAGGTCGGTCACTACGTCACTAAAGCACTATTGTTTTCCACTTCACTGCACTTCGCGTCTTTATTTATAGCTACAAAGGACAATGCCAGACAATGTATAGAAGTTTGACCCACTAAAAAAAAATAATTTGCAACAATATATTATATATCATATTATTGGATTTTTTGTACTATTAAACAAATATTACCTTTTAACCCTTTATAACTAGGGGTATAAAAATAAATCCAAGTTGAAGTTTGATTTTAAGATTAAGTATATGTGCAGTTATAGTTACAATTATTATTATGAAATAGATAACGATAAAGCGTCGTGATTGGTTTTTTGTAAATACAGAAGCACTTAGCACATGCAATACATTAAAAAAACGTGATTTTATTATTTTCAAATTACTCCGAGGTATTATTACAGCCAGCATATTGGATAAGACTCTTAACTCTTTGTAAAAAAACATTTTTATACTTAATAGATATGATGGACCAATAGGCTAGTAGACACTTTTTTTAAATGGTCTTTAATTGATCATTATCGTTCTACTAGTTTGAAAAAAAATTGTCATATTTTTTTGAGACGTCATTACATGAAAATTTTAATTTTTGAATATTTATTTGACAATACGACCCTAAACGCTGTCCACCCTTGATAGTCTATATTTCAACTGTTTTATGACGTCACCAAAACCAATCCTTTATCAAACGGGGCGTTTGACAAAAATGTTAGTTAATAATTAGTTTGACGTTTAGTATATTAAGTAACATTGTGACGTCACAAAATGGACGACAGTATTTTGACGTTTGGAAAATTTAAAAAAATGATTTTTTAAAGTACATTTCAACAAACATTTCGGACCCTTATTCCATATACTATACGAAATTAATATTGTTCATATTAAATTTGATATGAGTCAACTACCCACTTGATAATAAGTGACCATCCAAACCATAGGCTTTAAACAGAGCAGGTTCTCTCATGCAAGGAACACGAGATGACTACATTTGAGAAATTGTATACCAAAAATAAACATTCTAATCAGATTCTCCTAACACGCTATAAATAAGTGCGAGCTTAACTTCAAAAAGGTTATTAGGTAGATAATTGTGTCAGTGACGTTAGTCTTCATTTAAATATCGGCCGCAAAGTGGCGATATATCTCAGTGAGATTTAGAGCCCGTTTGACTTGTCGTCTATGGATTACGAGGAATTGCTTTTTAGAGATAACCGGATTTCACTCTGTGTAGATTGGAGTGAAGATTTATACCTACATGAAAATTATTTTCAGAATTCAAACTTCAATAAGCTATTAGTACAAAGTAATGAATTTTGTTTGGAAAATCTTTATATTTATTATTTTTGAAATAGACATATTTTATTTAGTCCATACAAAAAAACTAGCAACTCAACGCAAAAATATGCCCAATATTTGAGTTGAGTTGCTAGTTTTTTTCTTTTTTTGTTGTTTTTTTTTTAAATAAAACTGATACAGACCTGTCTTTATATTATACAATAAGTATTCATAGAAAAATACACGAAAAATAAAAAAATATTTATTTATAAGGAACCTCATTAAAATACATGCCGTCTTAAGCTTCATGTATCAGACTTTCGAAAGCAAAAACTTTATAGTTAAAGCTTAAACGAACTTGATTTTTAGTCTTTTATTTATTTATTAATTATTATTAGTGGACCTGTCAAGCTTCGCTTTGACTCATTCCCTACCCCTATCCTATTCTACTTCCATCCTACACCTACCCTACTTTACCCCTACCTATCCAAGCTACTCTTACCAAATCCTACCCCACTACCGTACCCCTAACTTACTCCTACCCTATCCTAAAAATACTCTACGTAAAAACCATCGTCGCATCGTCAAGAAACATTAAAAAAATAATAAACAAATCGGTTCAGCCGCTCTCGAGATTTCCGATTCACACATTCATCACATTTAGTGATTCATTTTATATTATAGATTCTAGTATTACCATTATGAAATCAAATCTAACAAATCCACATTTTTAACGAGTCAAAATCTATAGATTTGATGCGCAATAAAAACATCAGCGTTCTTTTTACGTGTCACCGATAGTACTATTTAAAAAGAATACAAATAAAACTCGATGGTATGTAACATGGGTAGGGTCAGTTCCCATATAGCACATCTCACAGTACACAGGATCTGGGCTCGATTAGATGCGCCGGCGCACTTATGCGTGACGACGCGCCCTGCAACTATAGTACGTACAGATGTTTTGATATGTTAATTAGATCTATACACTTAACATCTGTGTACTAGTGACTAGTAATAAAAGACAGAAAATGAAGATTTATATGACTTATTTCCGTTAAAAAGTTTTATTTAGAAGGTCGCGTGGCGATGTTAGTTACCTGCTTTCTGCATTCACGGTCGTGGATACGATTCCGACAACTGAAAGATACTTTGTGTGATATAGTACGTTATTCAGCTAGCGATGGAGTGAGCTATGCTTGAAGTTTCTCTGCGTGATCGAATCAGAAATGAGGAGATCTGCAGACGAACCAAAGTGACTGACATAGATCAGCGAGTCGCGAAGCTGAAGAAAGAAAAGCTGATGGACATTGGGGTCCCATGCTGGAATGGCGACCCCGCATCGGAAAGCGCAGTGTGGGTCGACCCCCACTCAATGGCGTGCACTTCATACATACATTGAAGCACTGCACAACCTTAGCAAATGATTTGTTAATGCTTATTAAAATGCAGATTTTCCCAGTTTTGTTAAATTGTTTTACAAGTGCATACCCTGATCAACATACTTATGAACGCCACTGCCCCCAAGGTGGACCGAGGACATCAAGCGGGTTGCAAGTAGCCGCTGTAAGCTGGCGGCTCAAGACTGTTGTGCTTGGAAGTCCATGCAAGAGGCCTACGACCATCAGCTGATGATGATGATGAGGATGATGATGATGATGATGACGATGGTGATGATGATGATGATGACGATGATGATGATGATGATGATAGGACGTTAAAGATATAAACAATATCTTAGTAGTCATCTCATTAAGTCCCTCGTGTTGTTTACTAGCCTTGTGTTTGATGGATGATATAATTATTTGAATTATTTACGGCTCTCAGTTTTGCTCTCATTATGTCTGTACCTACGGCACCTAATTATTTTCGTCTTTGACATTCGGCTAATTCGGATCCAAGAGTCTACGAGCACGAGCCAATTGGCAAGTTCTGCTTCATGGTCTATTCAATTTGTTCAAAAATAAATGGTGAACAACAGGATTTCAAAAAAGCTGCTTCATTGTAATAACTCATTCATTCGGTATAAGACCGCTTGTAAACAATTCTTTAGTTAATGATTTTATACTCGTATTACTACATAACGATGTTAGGTCTGTCTGTAACAATGATAATTTTATACTATAGATCGGTTACGTCCCTACAAAATAACAGAAAAATGTGATCCGAATATAGATTACAAAACTGAGCACACACAAGCACAATTTTGTCTTTAATTCCATTATTTATTTATATTTATATAGTTTTTGCTCTTTAATAAGAAAAAGTCTTATCTAAAAATCAAATAATTGTTATACTTACTTTAGCTATAATAAAAGAATTCCTGACAGGACACAAATAGGTATATGTTTTTTTAATTTTTTCTCATTGTCGAGAACTATGAAATTTATACAGGAAGAAAATTTTTTTAGTGCGGATATTTTTATATTTTGTACATAAACAAAATTTAATGATCACGTATTTTTTCTTTTTTTTTTTAACTCAAAAATAACAAAATTATCGTTAGCTAAAGTTATTTACTTTTGAACAGAATTTTAGGGTCACCCTATTGTGCGTTTATTTTATTTTCGTTTGATACCTAAAGGACGTCACCAGATCACTTTTAAGCTGAATATATCTTGTTTAGTAATAATATGTACATTATTTTGTTATTTTAGAGACATAAATTAAAAAAAAAATTACATAAAATGTATCGAACTGTTTGTAGATTTTTATTCTATTAATGATACAGAACCACGAAAAAAAATATCCGCACTAAAGACCGAATCACCCTGTATATATTTATATATAAAATTATTATATATCCTTCAGTTTTTACATAGATCATAAATTAATTTATCATTGTCCGATCATACGGATATCCATGTGGTTATAACAAGTATGTACAGAGCGAATGGATATAGGTACCTACTCTATCTTTGAGCCGTGATAGCCCAGTGGACATGAAAAACATCGTAAGGAAACCTGCATACCAGAGAATTTTCTTAATTCTCTGCGTGTGTGAAGTCTGCCAATCCGCATTGGGCCAGCGTGATGGACTATTGGCCTAATCTCTCTCATTCTGATAAGAAACTCGAGCTCAGCAGTGAGCCGAATATGGGTTGATAATGATGACTAAATCTTTATCTGAAAATAATAATAATCTTGAGCGAACGAAACCGCATGCGCTTACTAGTAAATATTTTAAAATACTAAGAATAGATATCGTCAGCATACAAAGTTTTAGATCTTCATGTTGTAAATTGTGCAGTTGAGACCTTCTCTTAAAACTGGATGCTGTGAGTTGTGACGCTTTCTTCCGAGTAGCTATTATCTTTCAACAACCAAGTTTTTGTTATGAATGACCTTCACCTTAGAAGAAGAGATAATAAATATGATAACGTTTACATAGCAATGTCATGTGGTCAACTTGGGAAGTTTTAGTAAATTAAACGTTTTAGGTAAGTAGGCATATATTATGTTCATAAGTGATTTTAAAAGACAGGAGATTTGTAATAAGGCCTTATAAAAAACGTCAAAACGATTTTTCGACTAACTAACTAACTGACGACCTCCATGGCGCAGTGGTATGTGCGGTGGATTTGCAAGACGTAGATCCTGGGTTCGATCCCCGGCTGGACCGATTGTCTGTTTTCTTAATTGGTCCAGGTCTGGCTGGTGGGAGGCTTTCTCCGTGGCTAGTTACCACCCTACCAACATAGACGTACCGCCAAGCAATTTAGCGTTCCGGTACGATGTTGTGTAGAGACCCAAAGGGTTGTGGATTGTCATCCTCCTTCTAACAAGTTAGTCCGCTTCCATCTTAGATTGCATCATCACTTACCATCAGGTGAGATTGCACTTAAGGGCTAACTTGGAAATGTAAACAGTTATTATCTAATTTGCCCACTAACAGAATAGTCTTTTTTTTATTTTTTTTTTTATTTTTTACAAGTTAAATATTTCAAAATGTTTTATTTAATGTAAAATTTAAGTTTGAACCCTTATTGGATTGAATTCTATCATCAGCTTTAAATGTCTAAACCGTGGAGTTAATCTCGTATCCTAGAACTAACTTTTTACTATGTTATGGAACATAAGTAAAATGGGATTTGCCAAATTTTCGAAAATGGACAAGTTATCCACAACATAACATAAAAAATAACTTGCATAATTTGTAAATGAAAAATAAGGTAAACACCACAATTATGGATAACCTCGGTTATGGAATTTGTTTGAATAATTCATAAAATGAACGCTCATGCCTCCTATATACCTAGCAATCATCGGTAATTATAAATTTATATCAAGGCTCTATGATTGCTTATACTCTCGTACTGTGTATTGTCACCAAAGATAATAATGCAAGCCACTCACCATCCAATAAGTCCACGTGCCTGTAGCGTTAACGACAGGACATCCGATAAAACTGATCGTGTGTTGGCCACGAACATACACATCAGTCACACACACGATCAGTTTTAGCTATCAGCTAACTTCCAAAGTCACCAGTCTAAACTTCGTAATTGGCTACCGTACTTACGGTAGGAGCAGCTGACTTTATTCTTCATAAATTGACGCATCGCAGCGTCAAAATTCACTCACACATATACATACATAGACCCAGGGCAAGTCAAATAAAAGCTTGTAGGCAATAAAGGTGCAAGGCTATTATCACAAAACTGTTTGATTATTCCGACCGCGCGCCGGCTTTCTCCGCAATTATTCGGCGTGTGTGTTAATTCAATATTTGTTCAACGAGTTAAGAGTGACGGGGCTACTGACCTACATCCTTCACCTTCGTACTGTTTCCTTATCATTGGCACCGATGTTATTTTTGTTAGCGAACGCGGTTTGGAAACTTTACACGTTGTAGTGAGTCTTGTCCATTGTTGCGTCCGCGGACTATTTTAATTTTTCCACTGCAAGGTCTGACTCATTATCCTTCAACTACAAGCGGGGCCACAAACTCGTTGTAGTGAGTCTAAACTCTAACGTCTATTGATGCGTCCTTGAACTATTTTTATCTCCCTACTGCAAAGTCAAGTCTGACTTCTTATGCTTCTTTAAGAGATGATTTGTAGCGACGACTTGATAAGTTGCGCCGAGTAACGTGCATATCTTAAATGCAAAAATGCACTACGTACCCTGATGACTTACTACGCTAAATTTTCCATTTGATTCAATTTGTACTATATACATTTCTACGTCCTTGGACTATTCTTTTTGTCCAAGGACCACTAAGTTGCGCTGATTGGCTTGTAAGCATAAATGCAAAAATGTACTATATACCCTGAGCACTCATTAGTTTGAATTTTCCATTATGCACAACTTGTACTAGTGTCTACCCTAGTTTAAACTGCCACGCCAATGTTTGCACCAATGCGAGTTAGGCTGTTTAGGTAATAATGTTTGACTTTGCAAAGTTAATCCTAATAACCGGGACCGATAGTTTAACGTGCTCTACACACATTCTGAAACACCACAATTCTAGCAATTCTCAGCATCACCTTAGAGATCTGAAGTGATGCTGAGAATTGGTAGGGCTAAAGAATAGCTCAATATTTCAAAGCCCGTCTAAGCACTCAAATCCAAGACCTCGTGCCGAAGTTGCAAGTTCACCACTCGTCCAATGTGGCTGTCGGATTTACATTTATCTGATGTGTCGTATCGTGACGCATCAGAACATAATCGGTATCATCTATTTTGTATGGCAACGTTTACACTTACGTGACATGTCGTGTCGTCGTCACGTCACGTCAGACAACTGTAAACCCGCCTTTACGTCCTAGAGATATCAATGCCACAGGGATAACAATGGGAGCGTGTCTTGCATTGCTATGTCAGATGTGACCTAAATCGCGCGTTCTTAGTATTCCTGACCCGTATATAAAGCCACAAGGTGTTTTTCAGTATTGCTAAAATGCTAATTACACTGATCGCATGGGTAAACCGCATCGGACATGCCGAATAAATGTGGCCGCTTCTGTTGATGCCATGCGTAAATTTGGTCAATTGGTAAAGCTTTCCGGTTTCGATAACCACAGAAATGAGGTATCTAATTCCGACAAGGCTGTAAATTAAAAAAAAATAAGTAGGTATATAATATATGTTTTTAAAATGTAGTACAGTAAGGAGCCGTTACTTGACTTCGATTGCAGTTTACTAGGTAATGTAGAAAATGAGAAGTAATTATAGTACTAGTAATAAAATATGGGTGTTTAACAGACAACATGTCTTTGAAATTAAAAGCAAATAAAAATTTTCATTTATTTTCATATAATAAATGTTATTGTCTCTACATACTAGTATCTGTTATGAGGTAGTTATAACTGTGTCCATCAATTAGTCATATGTTACATAATATTCCCTCGAATTTTTATGAATTATTTCATTACGATTATGAATTTATTGAACTGAAATAATTCGAAATTAAATGCCGATGATGTTTATACAAGAATGTGGATTTAATACAAATTGCCGTACATATTATTTTAAAATTTTACAGGTTGAATAATTAAGTTTGTTTAAATTGTTAAAAATCCACATATAGTATGTATTCATTTTGTCATTATAGAGCAGCCTATTCAAACACTAGTGATATTTTATTCAAGGCAGACAAGTCTACTGAAAGGTAGACACTAGACTATCTGGTGCCTATGAATATTTGTTATAGAAATCTGCAAGTCATTTACCGCAAAGTGTATTTACCTTACCCAAATGTATAGTTGTTCGTATGAGGCTCTCGGCCGGTCAATCGGTCGTCTAAAGGTAGCCGTGGAGTACCCACAACACCGTCCATATGGAAATAGTTATAGTACTCAGGTATACATATGCATGGTACGTAGATTGAATGGAATTGTTCGGTTCAGGCGGTACCTGTCGATATATGAATACCTTGATGTATGTACCAATGATAGCGCACCACTTGAAGTGACAATGTGAATTCATACAAAGCAAACCTAAATGGTCGGTCCGTGCTCTATTATCAAATTAAGTATCAAGTTGATTCTGCTATTAAATTTAAAAATGTGAAGTCAATAAAAGAAAACTTACATATCTTGGTATCAGGCTACCTTTACGCGGTCGTATCTTTTGCCCAATTCTACTTATTGTGGCTTTGAAGTCGGTTTCTTTAAATCGATTTTACTTTTTTGTGCTTAGTAAGTAGTTTTTGTGTTTTTCATAGAACCCACAATTATTATCAAAGGTAGACGCCAGACAGGCAACAAACAAAATTATTTATGAATTAGATAGCGAAAAAAATAAGCGAATCAACCATTAAATAAGGCTGTAGACAAAAAACCTACCGAGTTTTTAAACGTCAGCAAATAAGTTGAAATATATACCTTTGAAAAAACAGTCAAGAACAGGTAAAATATAAAATTACAGACTAAATAGCTATAATAACTATTTACTTCTACTTTAATGTTAAATTTTTTTGCAGCATTAAAGACAAATCGCCAATACCTTTTCATTGGCTTGGTTGTCATATTTCAGAACAATTTCAATCACTTTAGCGTATAAAAAGCCGCATTACAAACAGTCATTAGTTAGGCCTGACCACTCTGATACACAAATACATAGACATGTCAAACTTACAACGTTACGCTACGATGCCACAAACAAACACTCTGATACCTAGAATCACAGACATATCAAACTTACAATGTTACGCTACGATGCTACAGATAAACACTCTGATACACAAATAAACAGACATGTCAAACTTACAACTTAACGCTACGTAGCCACAGATAAACACTCTGATACATAAATACACAGACATGTCAAACGTGCAACTTTACACTACGATGCCACAAACAAACACTCTGATACACACAGATACACAGACATGTCAAACTTACAACGTTGGAGATTGAAAATATCGAAAGAGAAATAAAACACTTTCTTGAGAAGCAAACATTGAACTGTAAAAAATAGTGCAAATGCAAATAATAGACGTAGATATATCACCTATAATAATAATTAATTTACAGCAGATAATTTCATAGAGATTGTGGTTTCCAGAGACCGTGATGATTGCACCGACGTTCAAGGCGCGCTCTACCTCACCAGGTAAAGGCGTGACAGTGTGCCACACTTGTGTTTTCCTCCCTACGACTGCCATATTTATGTTGTAACCTTAATTATGCTCGATAATACGAGGAATTTAACATAAATATCAAATTATTTTTATTATGTTCAAAGTAAAAAGATTTTTAGCAACGATGTTATTAGACCATATTGCTAAAAAAGTTATCGTCAGTCAGAGATTACAGAAATCAGTGATAAAAATTTCTATATTGAGACCATGAGATCTACAAAATTTGAATCACCATTCAATGAATATGTGAAATACATGCAAAATAAGCTTGTAATTCCTTCAAGTGTCCTTGAGTATTGAATCCCATGTATATGAAACTCCTAAAAATATCCATAGGTGTTGTTTTTGTCATGTTAGAACATATTTCCATCAATATTTTTGATTAAAGATCTTATTCAGTATCCGTTATGTAGTCAAAAATATTATTTGCGATAAGATATTGAATTTCACTTGAAATGAAGTTAAAATACACAAAATATTTTTCATTCTGGAGCAAAATTACACAGCAGGACAATGCAAAGGAATTTCAACATGATAAATTATTGTAAACAGCGTTTAATTCGAATGGTAGGAAATGAAATGTCAAGCCGTGTGCGTATGACAAAGAATGATAAAATACATTAACATGAGAATGGTATAGGCCTTGAAAATACGTATTTGTTGCGACTTTGTTAATCGTCTGGAATAGATGAAAAGTTAATCAATGCAATTGTTGAATGATTAATATATAAACATGATATTACGAGTTCTATTCATTCAAACTTATCACCTGTTTTGCAATTTGAATATGAGAATATTAATTTACTGAATAAGTAAGATGTTACTGGACTATTATGAATATTCACAAGTTTGAAATGATAGTTTAATACTGATAAATTCATTCGCTTTCCAGTTGCATTCAAACAGATTTCCGATTTGTAAGGGGTCTTAGAAAATATAAATGTTATGCCTCGGTTTCCCGATACTAATGTTTTTCCCTCTTTGAAACATTTAATAAAAGCCGGTGGCGTAGTACATTTTCCAGTCATGATAGATATGTATATAATTAGCATCCCGTTTGAAGAGTTTTGGTCTGTTTATTTAGTCTTGTTTGCATTTAATACGTGTACCGTGATCTACTAATTCAAACTAATGAATGTTTGCATGTTTGAGAGTTTGTTTTAAACTTGTGAAGTGGTTTTAACTCATTAACATCATGTTCAACATTTTTTATCTGTTTCGTAGATTTTATGCGATACATTATTTTCGTTCTTAATTATTAAATATTTTAAATTAACTTCTATCCACATGTTATAATCATTATTATCGTTTAAATGAGCCAACACTGGGCCAATCCTCCGTCCTTATAGGCGATGAGATTACCCACCACGCTTCTTTAATGCCGGTTGGCGGTTTAGGTACCTATTATTATCACATTTACATATCCTATTTTATTATTTTTCCAGGTTCGAAGAATTTTTTTTTTTATTTATTAATATTAGTAGGTACCTCAATATTCCTAATACACGTCTGCAGCTGGCTAGTACGGTTAAATATTATAACAAAAACATTACAATATTTTTCAAAGTATATTGCTATCACAATACACTAGCAATGATAACTGGAAAGGTCATAAAAAAGGGGCCCATAAAGCGAGCATTAGCATTTCTTCGTGTTATTACTGACTTTTACGATACGACTCCCGCCTAGTAAATCGAATGGAAACGAATTTATCAAGAACATTTCAGTCATATAATATATTTTACTCCTTCTGTCCATATACGTATTTCTAAGCACTTTGTCGGCACCGTAATCGTAGCTTGTAAGTAATTATCTATTAACCATAATAGGTAATAACGTATCTAGATCAACCGCTTCATTGGTCTAGTCTAGTGGCTTATCATGAGTTTCCATAATCAAGTCTTAAGTTCCCATGTTTTAAGTACATTCCTTCTCAGGTCATATATAATTATGTACTATCAATTGAGATCTTGGTCAAGAGCTAGTTTAAAAAAAATACAAATTGATTGATGATAAGTTTTTTGCACTTCAAAACGTAGGTAACTGAATGGTGTACCGTGCTTAGTATAATACGTCGAGATATGGGTGTTGATCATGATTAAATACCTAATTAAGAAATGAAAGATTATCAAAATATGTCGATTTGCTACAGCGCCGATAATGATTTATACTGCTTTTGTCTAAACTTCAAGTGAATCAGATATCATAAGTTAACTTATTATGTTAATTTTAAGATACACTACCTACTAGTAGGTAAAACAATTGACAAAGAGGTCGAAAATCAATAACTGTAAACTTTAAAAGATAAATAAAATAAATATATTTTCATAAAATTTTCAACTGTATACTTTCGTACCACTGAATCTACTGATATTATAGAGATTTATTTCATTATTGTCAAACAAACAGACCACATAATTATCATACATGAATGAGTTACTGTAACTTATAATAATGGAGACCTTTAGCCAAGTAATAAGTTCAGGTTACAGAGGGGAAATATGAGAAAGACGTTTCCTCATACTTGATAGAAACAAAGTTGAAATTGCTGCTTTCCATACTTTCATAATGCAAGTCACGTATATTCGCATATTAAAAGTAACGATCAAGTTTAAGCTGTATCGTTATGATAGTATAACGCTCGCGGGTGGCCTTTCTAAGGTCTTGGGCTCTAAAACTAGCGGTTCTTGTACAAACTTACAAACAAATAGTAATGTATCGAATTTAGTACTTCCGTCTATCTTGGAAGGTTAGGTTTTAGTGTTCATGGTCTTAATAAGTTACGTGTATTTTAAAGAAACTGCATTTAAATTACTTATGAGTAGTATACAAATTAGATAAAGATCAATCATGCTATATTAGCATAACAAATATAAGGAATTTATACCAGTATTTAGGCATGTTGTGTTTATAATATCAGTAATAACACAGTTATCTCAAATCAGTATTTGATAATAAATAGAAATATAAATAATAAGTGTTAAGTATTTTTGCTTCTGTTACTCTTACATAGATAAGACGAGTAGGTATGGACGGTAGGACGAGTAATACGCTCGTGATTAGTAAATGTGATACAAATTACGAAATGAAACAGATACCAATAATAACTAAATAAACTAAATACCTAGTACGAATAAACTAAATAAATATACCTGGAATGGTAAAAAGATCGAGAGTGCGTTTTCATTCCGAGTTAGTGATATCTCTAACAAATCGTTTTGGGTTTTTTCTTGATTTTTATAACCTGGAAAAAGCAAGCACTTTTTAAACAAACGCGTTCTACCTCATTCCTCATCTTCACTTACCATTAAGTGAGATCTCGGTCAAGCGCGAGCCAACTTCATATAAAATACGGGTGCTGTATGAACGCTTGTTTCATAGCCGAACCTTTAGTGCTGTTCAGCAAATATTACGTCATGTGATAACGCTGTACCTGCACTTCCTTCTGCCGAGGCTAAGCCAATATACTCGTATATTGTTACTCTTGATAAAATGTATTAACAAACTTAGGTATTTTGTTTACAAAACATAACTGACCTTTGACTATTTTATTGTTTTGATAAGTATAAACGGACATTTTAAAATAAATTACGTAAATATTTTATCGTCAATAGTAAATAGTTATTTTATACGAGTACAAAAAAAGTTGTTATTCTACATTAATAAACTCTAATAGCGTACCTGACTAGTAATGGTCTCAAGGAGATAAAAATTGATTCAGAGTCAATTTACCAAAAGTTTAAAAATTAAAAAGAAAGTTATTTGTTTTAATTCTATGGATGAAATATAAATCTGACAAAACGCTATCGACCATTCGGTTATGGTATCGACTTGCAAAAGATTGCATTTTTTTGCTATAGTATTAAGAGACGGTCAAAACAGATAGGGAGATGGCTCACCTGATAGTAAGTGGGAAACATATTGTATGCAAGAAATACGTTCCAAGTTATCCACATCTTACTTAATCGTATTAAGTAGTACAGTTACACCGGCAACCCATACTCTGACTAGAATACCCTTCAGACTGGTATACCGTACAGACGGGAATATTCTTCAGACTGGAATACCCTACAGACTGAAATACCCTTCAGACTGGAATACCCATTAGACTGGAATACCCTTCAGACTGGAATACAGCATACAGGTAGTATTCCTCCAGACGAGAGTTGTTAAAAAAAATAATACAATAATCCTAATAATTATACTTAATACACAGTAGTCATAATTGTGGTAATCTTTTGCACATCGTTGTTTACTTTGTTGTGTTGACATAACAAGTAGGTATATGTGTCAACGACAAACAGTAATTTGGCCTTCAAACTTGTTAAATACAAAGGCTACGTAGAAGTGGAAGCAAATATTTCCTAGTTTCGTAAGTAATTTTGAACCTGCCTTCAAGAAATATCGAGTGATAAAAGCTGAATATATTGCCCTCTATAGATAAGTTCCAACCGTTTTACTAATTCCGACGACAATTTGATGAATGTAGTTAGTAAAAATTTTACTAACTACATTTATCTATAAAAATTTTAGTAGGTACTTAATACCTACTAAAATTTTACGCTTTAGTAAATGGAAATACTTGGTATTATCTGATAGAGAATATTAGCTATCATTCAAATAGTACGATCGTAGTTTGTTATCTTCAATTTTTTTTTTAATTTTTCACAAAAATGCTCATATAAAGAAGTATAAAATATTATTAAAAGTATTTGTCCTCCCCATGACTCCACGACTTAGGGCTAAAGCAGATGGCAGGGCTTCAAAGTGAGGACCCTCTTCACAATGCGCGCTGTCTCAAAAACTACTGCCTTCCGTATTTGACCCATGATCTAACAGGCAAGCATAGTTAGAAGTTTTCGGTATAAGATCATTAACTGAAATTACTATAGGAATTCCAGATAATACAGAATGCATTGACTTCCACACTTCAATTCACTGTGTTGTGGAAACAGAAAATTCATCAAAAAACAAAACATCTATTTCTGTTATACTCCTGTATTTAATAATTGGTCAACACCAAACTCGTTTTCAACCAGTTTCATTGCTAAACACTAAAACATCTATGCAAGGAACACGTTCTACTATGTCACTACTACCATTAACTAATTGTATATTAGTTTAATTACTTGTACCAACTGATGTTATTGACACGGTTTCAAATTTTATAGTTCCGACGTTAACGTACGTTCGTACATGTTCAATATCACACGGGTCGTAAAATCGTGGCGGGGTCGTAAAGGCGGCCTCATTTCAAGGATTCTTGGCTCTTGAAGCTCACGTGTATTTTAAATTGTTATTTTTTTTAATATTTTCTCATTAGTTAGATGTCGTCGTTTTGTAAGGTCGCCATTATTGTCATATTTATATCATTTTGTGATTTACATTTAAATCACTTACTTTGAGTTTGAATTCATAAATACAGTTCCTGATTTTTCGTTAGGTTAGGTTAAGTTATGATTTCTTATGTCTAATTTTTTATCGTGGTATTGTACAAGTAATGTAGAATTATATAATCATCTAAATTCTGAAATTAGGAAATAATCTGAAAAAATTCAAGCCTCCTGCTGCGACCCAAGCAACCGGTGGTCAGGGCTCCAGAGTGAGGAACCTCCCCACAATTTGCGTCGTCGATACAGAAGGCAGAGATTCTTAGCCTTCTGTATCCGACCCTTGATCCAACAGTTAAGCGAAAGCTTCTTAAGGTGTTGATCAAAGCTTTTCTAAGATTAATACTACTAGACTGAAACGACTATTAATCGGAACAAATAATAGTTGACTTAACAAAAAAATATTTTCGACATTAGCATAAGAAACTTCCTCCACTTTTCTATTCTAAGTAAAACCCATTTTGCGTTGCTATATTCTTACAAGAAAATATTATAACGTTGTGGGGGAATCTGTAACACATTTTGATTAAAGCTTAAACTAGCAGGCTCTAGCACGTAGGTTATGATCTCATAAACTTATTAGGCGCGACGCAGCGGTAAATAACCCATAAGACCCGAGCCGTTATAGGTGGGAGATAACTGGATCACAAAATATCTGCAGTTCAAAGAACAACTGTTAGGCATTTACATTAGGACCACTTGGGGTTTACTTCCATTACTGTAGCTGTCATTGTCTCCCGTTTATATTGTAACTAACGAATAACCGCGAATTTGTCCGCAAGAAAATCGTTGTAAACTTTTATTAAGTAAGTAAGGTGTAGTATCATAACTTTAAAAGATAGACATATGCCATCGTTATTTGTAGATTTATAAAAAAGAAACATCCCATTGCGTTTTATTTTGTTAAATCTTAAAGAGATTATATGTTTTCGACGTTAAGTAGATTTTGAATTCATCTTGATCAGAGGTAGATTCGGCTGAGGACTTTGATATATCATATAGATTTATATAATATATACATAGATATAGATTTCCTTAAAATTGTAGGCAACATGAAGCTCATTTAAAAAATAGTTCACACCACAAATGACGAAAAATTGTATTTTTGATGATGTCATACTGTCTAGTCCTATTATTATCTCTAGAGAGCTTAATGTTACGATACGTCGTCGCAACTTCCTATGTTACCACGTAAGTTTGAAGCATTGGATGCTTTGTATAACTTTATCAACAGCACCAACGCAACTGAGTTCAGAGACTGATACAAACATTTTGAGCCCTACAACCAGTAGGATTTAATTCTACCCTTTTTTAAATCAAATTCCAGTAAAATGTATCAGTTATCTAGCTTTGTTTTTTTAGAAACCTACAGATTTAAGAAGTCCATATATTTACGTTAGACAAAAATTTTTCCCTTTTAAAATAGTATTTCGTATTTGTTATAAAAAAAAGAGTCATATTATATAGTATCATCTCAAAATTTTATCCTGCTTTACATAATATGATATATCTTACAAGATGACTTGAAATTATACATTTTACCGACTCTAATAAAGATACCATAAAATAGTAAATATGTCAGCAATTTTCTCAAAAACTAGGTACGTACGTCTTATTAAATTTAGATAAGGTTGTCAAAACAAAACTGCATATATTTTCAAGTTTAAGAATAAAAATTGATCATTTTTCTTGACAAAATTTTTTTGGTAATCCTTTTCGTTTTTTTGTCGTTTCGTTTGTCGTGTATTTTTTTGTGGAAAAAGGTTTATTTTAATACAAATAGTTTCACTCGTTTCCAACATCAGACAATGTACATTAACACACATTTTTTTTAAAGACCAACTGTTGAGTTTCTCTCCGGTTCTTCCCAGCAGTACCTGCCTTCCGAACCGGTGGTAGAATCTTTACAAATAGTCAACTGACCTTTCAAAAGTTCTTTGTAAACTGAGCCTACTTTAAATAAATGGATTTTGAATTTTTAATTTCTTAACACAGATATAAACACAAACATTGCTTGTTTATACATAATATTAGGTAGTCAGAAGTCGGTAAACTAAATATCCAAACATGAAGCGCATCCTATACGCATTTCTAGAACATTCGCATTGCCATGTTTACAGTCGAAAATGGGGTTCATCAACACGGCCTCATTACTATCGGGGTGTACGAAGATGTCACAATGCCTGAGGGGGTGACACCCCCTTGAAAGTTGGCATCTATCCGTGCAGGCGTATTACGGTTTAGAATGTGGGCTATAAACATTTATCAACAATACGCAAGTATTTCTATTATTGTCAAAATTATTACGTATTATTGAGATTATTTATATTAATTCTATGAGATAAGCTTTTCCAACATGAACGGATTCATCTAATCGATGTTTTGTGCTGTGATAATATGTTATTAGTCCTCGATGAAAACTTCATAACTCGATATTTTCAGTAACTCCCTTGAAGTTCGGCTTTCAGAGGTACTATTATTGAATTAAGAGCCGTGACAGCCCAGTGGATATGACCTATGCCTCCGATTTCGGAGGGTGTGGGTTCGAATCCGGTCCGGGGCATGCACCTCCAACTTTGCAGTTGTGTGCATTTTAAGAAATTAAATATCACGTGTCTCAAACTAGGTTAAGCGATAGGCATTTGTTCAAATTATACAAAATGGGTAATTCCTTTTCCAATTCAGTACCTAATGGGTCCTCAGGGTAGGCAGTTCTTTTTGCATTTATGGCGCGCACCGTACAAGCCATCGAATAAACAACACATAGTGTTGCTATTTAGCGGTAGAAAAAGGTACCAGAATAGGAGTTATCCCCAACGAGCACTTCTAGGCTTAAAAAGTTCTAATAAGCCACTAGCTAGGTTTAATATTTAAAGCGTATTAAGCGTTACAACTTTTTCCATTAGCCGCCACTACCTCAGATAAAAGCACACTGATGAATAAAAAATCCAAAGCAAAAGACTAGTGATCAGAAACTCCATGGAACTTGGTTATGGTTGTGAATATAACGTTCCCTCTTTGACGGCAATTTTCATCTCAGACTATTATTATTGGAAGTTATGCTTCGCTTATTTTTTATTGGAAAACCTTCTTTTCCGCATCGTAATAATATCTTTGAATAGAAATACGGGAAAGTGCTGTGACAACAGATTTGAATACCATCCATAATAATAAATGAATTTTTTTATTGTCTCCATCTAGACAATTTTTACCTGTTAGATACGTTTTCTTTACAATAAACCATTAAAAGTTAATCATTTTGAGATTATTTATAATAAAACCAATTGATAAGAAATATAATTCTATTGAATTATCAATTTGTATTGTTTTATTATTAGTCGTGTAATTAACTTACTGTTGCATCGGTCACAGATTATTATGAAGATTTTATTATGACTACTAGCGGACGCCCGCAACTTCGTCCGCGTGGAATTTAGTGTTTCACAAATTCCTCGGAAACCATGGATTTTTCCGGGATAAAAAGTAGCCTATGCCTATATCTCAATACTAAATTTCAGCTAATTCAGTTCAGTAGAAGTAGGCGTGAAAGAGTAACAAATATTCGTATCATCAAAATCATAAGTTTTCGCAAATCTCGGGAAATCATGGATTTTTTCGAGTTTAAAAGTAGTATATTTATTAATCCAGAGTAAAATCTATTTCCATTCAAAATTTCAGCCAAATCGCTTCAATAGTAGCGGCGTTAAAGAGTAACAAAAATCCAAACATCCATACAAACTTTCGCGTTTATATAATATTATGAACGCGAAAGTTTGTATGGATGTTTGGCAGGATTCTTAGAGAATAAATAAATAGAGGAGAACTAAATTCAACGTAAAACATAATAAATCTTGTATTAGGTATATTAGTACCTATGTTCGATGTCTAAAAAACTTACATCTGATTATTCATGTATAGGCCGGCGCCGCAGCGGACGCACAAAAGGTCTATCATCGTAAAAGCCCTATTGTGTTGTTATTGTTGTTTTGTTCCCGAAAAGCGATGTTATCAATAACGCTATACTACTTGTACTCATATACTAGCATACACGTTTGCTCATATTACTGTAAGTACAATGTATTGAACATCACATATTTTGTTAGTAATTTATGAGTATCATTAAAGACTTCTGTCTTCAGACAAAAGAAGGTCTGAAGACATCAGTGCGTGTTGCCTGTGATGATCTATGGTTCCAAGACTTGGTCGCTAACTATGGGCCTCATAAGAAGACTCAGAGTCACACAGCGGGCGATGGAATGAGCTATGCTCGTATCTCTACTCGAATCAGAAACGAGGAGATCCGCAGAGGAACCAAAGTCGACTTTGGCAATGGACGGGCCACATAGTTCAAAGAGCCGATGGATGTTGAGGTCCCAAGATGCTGGAATGGCAACCCCGCACTAGAAATCGCAGCGTTGATCAACCCCCCATCAGGTAGACTGACGACAAGCGAGTCGCAGGGTTTCGCTGGATACAATCGGCTCAGGATTTTTATGTTTGGAAGTCCCAACAAAAGGCCCATGTCCTGCAGTGGACGTCCATCATTATAGATGCTTTTGTTTACACTATACACTATTAATACTCGAAAAAAATGTGCCTACCCCTTTGGTGCCGTGTTAAGCCTATATACGTTTTAATGACGAGATCCTGTTGTCCAATTCACTAACATTGACGTATATTCGCCACATAATATAGTTAAAATATACACACTGGATTATTGAGCAAATTTATTATTATTTCTAATTAGATAACAATTTAGATTTACAAACGAGACCGAGAGAGGGAAAGAGCCGAGTCATTTATAAAAAATACAGGCCATATAAAAAGGTCACAGGCAAAATAATGAAATAGGGGATGAAAGTTTTCATGAAAGTATTATTTTGGAAGTATATGGAAATTGGTACATTGACAAGCGTAAAAATTAAAAAACCACGGCCTAAAAAGGGGATTAAAGTCCTTGTGAAAGAAGTCGTGAGCATGCGACGTTAATACTTTTAGCTAAGGTAAAGCCGTATCTTATAATGAGTCTTTGTTTTTACAGCTGTTAATTTGAAGGTGGCGCGTTAATTACAACATGTATGCGTCACCGTTTCAGTTAAAATAATTAGAACTCGCAACATTATGTTACAGATTCTAACATTAGCGCTCGTTAAAAACATATGAGTAAACGCCAACATATGGCTAACTCAGTCTGACCTTCAAATTATTATACTTTAAAATGATAATTTGAAATCTTCTTGTGAAACTACCTCTCGTGAAATCTATAGGTACTAATATTATAAAGCTGAAGAGTTTGTTTGTTTGTTCGTTTGTTTGTTTGTTTGATTAAACGCGTTAAACTCAGGAACTACTGGTCCGATTTAAAAAATTCTTTCAGTTTTAGATAGCCCATTTATCGAGAAAAGCTATAGGCTATATATTATCCCCGAATTCCTACAGGAACGGGACCACGCGAGTGAAACCGCGTTGCGTCAGCTAGTATTATCATAAAAGTCCAAAAACGATTTATTTTTCCATTTTGTTGCATTTTCAAAGTACATCGCATTCAACGCCTCTCGTTTCGTAATTTATTTTATATACTACTTCGTATATTTACAAATTAACGCTCTTATCCTTCAAATTAAAGTATACAATACATTTTAAAATGTAGGTACATTAAAACGATTGTATCAAAGAAAGTACAAATAACTGTCTAGGTTTTACACAGCTATAAAGTTGCATTTCTGTTAAATACGAAGACGATCTCACACAAAAAACAACATACATACAGCCGAACGTAGACTCATTTTTGGAAATCGGTTAAAAATACCGGACGCATCTACGAGACAGTCGTACAAATTTTAGTAGCTATACAATATACGTAACGTGTACCTTTATCATAACTCCTTATTATGGCCTCGGAAAATATTTAAATAACAATTGAAAAATACAATAAAGTATGTAAATGTTATGAACGCGACGGAGATCGCAGGGCATCTGGCGCTAAACGACCATGTGGTTGCTATTTTTATCACCGACCATTCACTGATAGCGTTGTCTGAATGGTATGTGTCTAATACGTAAACTTCAGTATAAATACCTATTTGTAGGTGTTATAATGACCAAGTAGAAACGTGATAATAACCCTGTGCATAACACATCTGCCTTCGATTCGAAGGGCTTAAGGATTTTTATTTAAAGATCACATGTATCAAACGGTGAAGTTAAAACATCCTGAGGAAATCTGCATACCTGAGAATTTCCTTAATTCTCTGTGTATGAAGTCTGCCAATCCGCATTGGGTCAGCGTGGTGGCCGATTAGCCACCTCTCATTCCGAGAGGAGACTGCCGAATATGGTTACTACTTAAGTGATTACCACCACCAGCTCTGAATCTACAGCGATCATCGCAATCAGCCTAATTAGGCTCACTACAGGACAAAGGCCTCCTTTCTTATATAGGACAAGAGAGTTTTTAAAGTTTAGGTCCATCACGCTACTCCGTGATGATACGGGTTGGTGGACCAAACTAAACAAAAGCGGTCGCGCGACGCGGTTTCGGGTTTTGTTATGTGCTCCATATAAATTCATACTAAGCAGTGGGTCGTGCGACCTGGTCGCGGTCGCAGGTCTCGGTCGCCAAGAACGGAAGGCTACCTTTAGACTGATAATGCTGTAAATTGGACCAGTGATTAATTTGTATCTTGATTGGAGTCCTAGATATTTCTTCTAACAATTTTGAAATGGTAGTCCGGAGTTGGTGGTGTACCTATATCTGTAGTATGCCGTGCCTCGCAATACATTTAGCAGCCCCGATTAGTATCAGATTATATACTTGTCTTTCTAAATACTCATTAAGAGAGCTTAAGGCCTATAGCAGAGCACTCATTTTATAAAGGACTAGCTGACGCCGCACGGTTTCCCCCGCGTGGTTCCCGTTTCTGTATAAATACGGGTATAATATATAGCCTATAGCCTTTCTCGATAAATGGACTTTCTAACACTGAAAGAATTTCTCAAATCGGACCAGATTTCGGATTTCAAATTCGGAACCGGTAGTTCCCAAGATTAGCGTGTTCAATCAAACAAACAAACAAACAAACTCTTTAGCTTTATTATTTATAATATTAGTATAGATATAAGAGGGTGTGGGTTCAAATCCGGTCCGGGGCAAGCACCTCCAACTTTTCAGTTGTGTGCATTTTAAGAAATTAAATATCACGTGTCTCAATCGGTGATACCAGAGAATTTCTTAATTCTCTGCATGTGTGAAGTCTGCCAATCCGCATTGGGCCAGCGTGGTGGACTATTGGCCTAACCCCGAGACTCGAGCTCAGCACTGAGCCGTATATGGGTTGATAACCAAGCCAAGCCAAGATATAAGAAGGAATGCATAATCAGAATACGCAATGGGTTCTTAGAATATAATTTCATGGAATATAATTTTATCCGGGATCTTTTTCTACATTATATATAACTCATTGAATGAGTAGTGCTATGGCAGAGTACATAGCAACTCTGCTATGTACTCTGCCATAGCACAGTACATACACAGTACATAGTACTCATTATAGAAAGGATGAAATTTTGTCAGTCTTATATACCTACTACGAGTATGCTCCTTGATCCTTTAAACCTGCACCACTTCTAAAGTCACCACGATAAAAACTCCATAATTGGCTACCGTTACTTAATACTGAAAAAGTAGGTATATTATGCGTATTTGTGATAGCATTGCTAACAGAGCCACTATTTAATTATTCCGCGTGATTCGGTAAATGTCCCTTTGTTTCTATGATAGCAATAATCCTGTTTTGTATCCCGTATGAGTAAATGAACCATGATACGAGTATCGAATATAACACGTTAATAGTGGACAGCATTTTGTGACGTTTAATTTGAAGACCATCAAAATTTACGTCACAAATTGCGGTAACGACTGTGTAACAATGTCATAACGATAAACTTCAAACTGGTCAAGTGCGAGTCGGTCTCGCCCACCGATGGTTTCGTACAAATCATTTTCCATCTTAAATCGTAAACTATAACATTGTAAAAATAATTAAAAATATTAGGTTTATCTATGTTTAAGTTTGTGATAAACACGATAAGGTTAACTAAATTCGAAATCTGGACCGACATTTCTTACGTAGGGGCCGTGGTTTTTTATTATAATTTTATTACAAATGTAAAGCTTTCAGATGTTTTCCAGGGTTCCGTTTTTTTATACTCGTTGATGTAACATACAAGATTTTTTAGATTTTGATCTTTATTTCTATGGGATGTCAAAAATAAAATCTCACTAACAACGATGTTGCCATGGAAATGAGCGATGTCACATCGCATTAACTTTACAGAATGCAGGGGCAGCTCTTATAGCATTTGACAGCCGCGTGGCGCAGTGGGTAGTGACCCTGCTTTCTGCATCCAGGGCCGTGGGTTCGATTCCCACAACTGGAAAATATTTGTGTGATGAGCATGGGTGTTTTCCAGTGTCTGTGTGTATTTATACATTATATAAATATTTATATGTAGTATATAATTGTATATTAATATTATAATATCAACTATCTTAGCACCCATAACACAAGCTACTCTGTATGCTTACTTTGGGGCTAGATAGTGATGTGTATTGTTTATGTATATTTATTTATTTATTTTATATGACGGAATGTCAAATATCCAAATAAAGTACCTGTTCTAAATAATTTCCTTAAGTGTCGAAATATTCGTTTATTCGGATTATTTCTAACGTTACCTTGAAATTTAATTTTTTCACTACTTCAAGGGACTGTAGATCTGAGTTTGAATTTGTACTCGATACTCCACGAGTACCTGAGATCAAGCACTTTTTGAGTTAAAGCGAGAGCTAAGCTACTGATGTATCTTTATGTCCGAATAACTGTTCATTAGAAAAAAATATATCTTACTAGCGGACGCCCGACTGTCCGCGTGAATTTAGTTTTTCACAAATCTCTCTGGAACCGATTTTTTCAGTCCAATCCAGAGTAAAATCTATTTCCATTCAAAATTTCACCCAAATTGGTCCTGTAGTTGCTGCGTTAAAGAGTAACAAACATCCATACAAACTTTATTTTTATAATACTAGTAAGATATACATCGTCAAGTGATATTTAAACCTAAAAAGGCACTATAAATTTATTAACATTATTTTAAAGAACTACGGACGTATCTAAAGCCGACGCGTTACGCAATGGCAATGCACCAAGTTAGTTGTAGCAAACTCCTGGTCATTAAGAGTGATACAAAAATAGAATGACTATTTTGGACGAATGTGTGTCAGCGGGGAGTTCAAATTAACCCATCGTCACAGAAACTTGACGCCAATTATAAATATTGGACGTTATTGAAAGACTTCATTAGGTAGTCTATTTAACTAACACCGGAAACTATTGTGCCGTTCTTCTTTGTTATTTTGTAACGAATTTGTTTTTAGTTACTTTACTTATACTTTTTTTTTTAATTTATAACATTGCTTATAACAATAGGCTATTTTTTTTAAACATCCAGCCCTCCAGTTACAAAGCTTTTGACTGTCAAAACAACTGTACTGTCTACAGTATAGGATATGTCTCAGTAATCCTGTAAGATACTGAAGTTTTCTTTTTCTTGTCTTATGATTGTAAATTAAAGGATTTTTCAGATTTGGAATAATTAAAATTTATTACAAATCAAATATTCTGAATGAGCGGCTGTATCTTCAGACTGCGTTTACACGAAATTTTGAAACAATTTTTCTATGAGCTTACATTTAACCTGCCTTCGTTTAAATAGAATGTTTAAATAATTTTTCTTTGATATGAGTAGTACTAGGTACGAGTATGTATGAGACAATTTTTACTTCCCCTAAACTTAGGTCTTTCATATTTTCATGGTAAATCAGTTTTGGCGACATTTAAAACGAAGCCACAATTAAATTGTTTTTTTAATTTAGGTAGTTAATTTAAATTTAAATAGTTTTAATACTTTTAATATTATTTTACATACTTTTGTGGTTTTGATGCCATGCCATTAACTTTTTAGGGAAATTATTTGGCGGTTAGTCAGTAAGTACGGAAACTTATATACAAAATAGATTTTTTTCGTAAAAAATCGTTTTAGAATGCTCTAAAACGATTTAAATGTTTCTTTGCAAATATTTTCATAACTAAAAGTATTTATTTCGTTTTGTGGCAATGATATAAATTATCATTGTTTTGAAGTATCAAGTCCTAAAAAAATAACAGTCGCCATACATTTACTCCAATAGCTACAAACAAGCGATGAATCATACAATACCTACCAACATGTCAACGACAGTACCTCCACAAAGGTCGTAAGTCGTAACACCTCGCTGGCACTTTGACAACTCGGGTAATATTGGCAGAAGGTGTTAGCTAACAGGAAACGCTATTTGAGTAACCATTCCCAAAATACGAGAGGATATAAATACATTTTTTTTTGTCACATAAACTCATAGTATGTTCTATTTTTGTTACAGGTAAGTGGAGATTTCAGTAACAGCCTACGCACCGTGAGTCTGTATTAAATATGCCCTTCACTTATGTAATATGAGTTTTATAAAATAATTTTCATAAAAAATCTCCCAAGTTGATTAAGTTGTTAAAACATGCATTTTTCTTTACCTAAATATCTTAATAAATCCTAATAACTATAATAGTTAAGGTAAAAGTTTAACAAATCCAGGTAAGGTACACCTAAAGATACACAATTGAAAACAAAATCATAAGGACAGCTCTTTATTAATCCCCGACGCAAAAAGAGGTGTGTTATAAGTTTGACGTTTCGGTCTGTCTATGGCACCATAGCTTCCGAATGTATGAAGCTATTTCAATTTTGTTTGTTTTGTATAAAAGGTGATTTATGTGTGAGGGTTTTTAGATATGTTTGATGAAAATCGGTTGAGAAGTTTAAAAGTTCTGGGAGGTTAAATTGGTGAAAAATAACTGAAAGTCGGCAAATATGTGGGGTCTCAAATGGAAGAACACTGAAAGAGAATATTGATGACTTGATCGAGAGTGTAATCAATAATTTCATGGCCTTCGAGGTTTTTTAAAAATTTTCAATTTCATTAATGGTAATAAAACAAAAATATTCAATTACATTTTATAAAGAGTTTTTGTTTTTTTTTAATTCTACGTGCTTTCTGTCTAATTGATTTTTTTTTTATTCTTTACAAGTTAGCCCTTGACTACAATCTCACCTGATGGTAAGTGATCATGCCATCTAAGATGGGAGCGGGCTAACTTGTTAGGATTAGGATGAAATCCACAATCCTTTCGGTTTCTACACGACATCGTACCGGAACGCTGAATCGCTTGGCGGTACGTCTTTGTCGGTAGGGTGGTTGAGAATCTCCATATTCTCCATAATCTCCATATTGAAATATAAGAAATAGTATCATCTTTTCGTACCCTCATAAAAATATTATTAAACTCTACACGTAGTATGTATGTAAGTGATATACATACTTATTAGGAGAGAAGAAACGTGGCTGACATGTAAAGGAGCTGAATATATTGAAATCCAATGTAGCTCACTGCTGAGATAAGATCGACTCGAGATTGTCTCGTATAAATCTTAATACATTCGTGTAATACAGGCTGAGGGATCAGTAAAAATGTTTTGTTTTTATTTAAAAAGAATACAATAAAAAACTCAAGCTAACTTGTTTTAAAAACTATACAAACCAGACTATATGGTCCAGATCTGACTGGTGGGAGGATTCGGCCGGCTAGTTACCATCCTATCGGCACCACCAAGCGATTTGGCGTTCCGGTACGACGTCATGTAGAAACCGAAAGGGATGTGGATTTTCATTCTCCTCGTAACAAGTTAGCCCGCTTCAATCTTAGATTGCATCATCACTTACCATCAGGTGAGATTGTAGTCAAGGGCTAACGTGTAAGGAATAAAAAAAACCCTGGGTATTTAGCTCATCCCCGTGGAGTTATTGGAGCTTAAATTAAAGTTTAAGTAGGTATGAATATTTCTGTAATTTTCTATTTACCTACATAAATAACCATAATCATGAGTTCACATTAGAATGTAAACAAGTCACATTGTTTTTGTAGTAAATAATGTATGATTTTGTAAATGCTCTATCAGCAATTATTAAAGAAGCTTATTTTTTTCTATATAATTAGACAAACCAATAATGAAGGCAGAAAACAATGATAACAAAAGTGATGATAATATATTTTTTTTAATCTCTTATTTATTTATTTATCCTTTTTTTAACTTTTAACAATGTTGATAAAATACAAAATAAAAAAAACGCTATTAAAAATTTATAAAAAATAATTCAACCCCCCCGCTGCGGGACATTTGAGTGCCCAAGCAACCGGTGGTCAGGGTTACAGAGTGAGGAGCCTCCTCACAACACACGCCGTCTCAAAAATAACTGCCTTCTGTATCCGACCCTTAATCCAACAGTTTAGCTAAAGCTTCTTGAGATGTTGGTCGAAGCTTTTTGCTATAAGACCATGATAATATTATCATTAGATACAAACTTTTAATATTATAAAAAATAAAACCTGACCAGAAAATATGACTCGTACAATAATTATTATAAACCAATGAAAAAGTATGTAGAAAATTTATACCGTTAAAAAAGTTTTAATTAATGAAAAAGCGGGAAGTGTTTGCAACAATTTCACTAACCGAGATGAATTTAACGTCCTCGTGAGAGCCTTAATTGTATAAGTGTTTATGAAAGATAAAACTCTGCAAAAGAGAAAAGGCTGTATAAATTTCATTATCATAAACCTATTTATAACGGCGTACTGAAAAGACCAGGCCTTTCTGATTATTTGGCGAGGGAATTTGGAGCTTAGGCCCACCATTCACCAATGCAGATTGGCGGGCTTCGTGATAACATGTGTTACTGTAACCATCGCCAGATGGTTAATAAATTATCATTTACTAACCATCCTACTAATATTATAAACGTGTGTTTGGATGTTTGTAACTCTTTAACGCCGCAACTACTGAACCGATTTGGCTGAAATTTAGAATGGAAATAGATTTTACTCTAGATTAACACATAGGCTACTCTTTGCCACGAAATAAGTTTCTCGAGATTATATAGAAAATAGAAAATTATAATTGCTGATGATTTTGATGGTATGAATGTTACTCTTTCACGCCACGACTACTAAACGGAATTAACTCAAATTTGAAATAGATATAGATTAACACATATACATTATATAAATTCACAGTTCCCGCGAGATTTGTGAAAAACTGAATTCCACGCGGACAAAGTCGCGGACGTCTGCTAGTACACCAATATAACACTCTGTTCTTCGAGACCTTTCCAAAACACGTAGTTGTAATATCACCAACTTCCCAATTCCAGACTACTAAGTTATGCATATTGGAATAAATAAAAACATAATATTATTATATAGCCTGACTCAGAACTAAAATCTAGGATGTGGTACTCGTAGCTCGAGCACAGGCTCTAGTAACGAGGCAGAAATATTATTTAAAACAAACTTGAATTTTTATGTGCCGTCAAAGATATAGGAAAATTTAATTAGCTTCCTTGCGTAGTATATTCAAATACTAGTTAATGTACAATTGTACAGTATTTATAACAGCCCTGATATAGAGTTTAAGAGCCGTGATAGCCCAGTGGATATGACCTCTGCCTCCGATTCCGGAAGGTGTGGGTTCGAATCTGGTCCGGGGCGTGCACCTCCAACTTTTCAGTTATGTGCATTTTAAGAGATTAAATATCACGTGTCTCTAACGGTGAAGGAAAACATCGTGAGGAAACCTGCATACCAGAGAATTTTCTTAATTCTCTGCGTGTGTGCAGTCTGACAATCCGCATTGGGCCAGCTTGGTGGACTATTGGCCTAACCCCTCTCATTCTGAGAGGAGACTCGAGCTCAGCAGTGAGCCGAATATGGGTTGATAACGTATTTACACAGCTATACAAGATGTTAATGGATGTGTAATGATGTTTATATTTTATTTTTTATGGAAAACGGTTTAATGCTTTTTGGCCGATCTGTTTATACCGAACTGGTTGACGACCGCATTTGCGGTTTTTACAAATTACTATAAGCTTCAATATGGGCATTGAATTAAATAACATGTAGCAATATTAACTTCGTGGAATTAAGGGAAGGTTTTATACTAATTAATTTGAGACCTTTCTAGCTTTAATGCAATGTATAACATTATTATTACCCAGTTTTTCTGAAACGCCATAGTCATCTCAAGTACTAGCTAACGCCACGCAGTTTCACCCGTGTAGTTCCTGTTCCCGTAGGAATACGGGAATAATATATAGTCTACAGCCTTCCTCCACAAACGGGCTATCTAATACTGAAAGAATTTTTCAAATCGGACCAGTAGTTCCTGAGATTAGCGTGTTCAAACAAACGAGTAAACAAACTCTTCAGCTTTATAATATTAGTATAGATATTTTTTTGTCAATGTCGTTTTGGTCGTGCCGTATAATACAACAACTTCCAACTCCTAGGTGTTACTAAGATTTTCTCAAAAAAACTCAATATCTCAAAGCCTGACTGGACTCAAAAAAGCTTATGATGCTCCTGTGAATCAATTGAAACCTCTATGCTTTGCTTGTTTATTTCGCGTTCTAGATAAAAACAATTTTCTAATTTAATTAAATAATTAAGATTATTGAGCGTGCGCCAGTTAATGGAATGGATTTTTCCGACAACATCATAATTTTTCAGTAATTTTACACAAACATTTAATGTGTTTACACTTAAACTTTGCACGTCATTCTGTCTCTAAGGGTAAAGCATGTGAAAACAATCCATCCAGTAGTTTTTGCACTTATTTAGAAGGTACTTTGTACTAAAATAATAGGTATACATAGTGATGTAAATAGTTAAACATCAAAATTACAAAATTTACTTTTAACACAAGGCACACATATTCAGTGTTTACTGGTAGGAAACACCTTTATTTCGCTGAGCAATATCGTTGTTTAGTCTGATTACAGGCACATAATTCTCAAGCCTATAAGTTCACAGGTAAAGAGTCTACATTGTTCCAAGTATTTCCATGTGTCGTTCTGTTATAGGCGATAATTTCCCACATGTGGGCCATGTGCTTGTTCTAAGCTACTATAAAAACCTATGTAAAAAAACAACAATTTGAATGTACATGCACGAGTATGTGGTACATATAGAGTCGTCTAGGTGCGCTAAATATACCAATGCGAATTTTAAATTACGCAAAGGCAACGTAAAGTACACTGAAAAAAGTCCAACTTTCAACATCTCAAAGTTCCACGTGCTCGATGGAAGTGGAAAAAAATATAATATCAAGAAAATGTCTCTAGCAACGTAACTTTAAATTGCTATGACCCAGTTGTCAGGCGCGCTTGTTACATGTCTATTAACAACGGAGATAATATTTCAAAATGCAACACGATTTTTTTTCTGTCTTTATGATAATGTGAATTATTATTTGCATGGCTGTATTAATGTGCCTGCACCATCATCATCATTAGGTGCCTTCTTCCAGCTGAAGTTTGGCGGTCATGTGTAGAAAACTTTTCCGTTCTTTTGCAGTATTTTTAAGCTGTGTATATTATGTTAACTTGGTCAACTCTTTGACATCATCTATCCACTTTCTTCGCTGTCTTCCTGGAGCACGTTTTCCGGGTATCTTACCTTCTAGGATCAACCTAGGAAACTCATAGAGGGATTCCCGTTGCAGATGCTCGAAAAATGCGATTGCACCATGAGGGAAAATGTGGAAGAGATGAATTTTATTGCACTTACCTACATACTGATACTACCGGCAAAGTAGATCGTTTGTAATTTTTTATTACCTAGTTATTAATTGGTTTATTTCTTGTATGGGACAACAAAATTAAGTTCCTAACTAAAAACCGACTGCTGAAAAATCGTTGGATCCGCATCATAAAAAGTTAGTTTATGTACAAACACTTTCGAAAAATCAGGTATATTTGTTTGGAGTGACTAGAGACTAGTGTCTCTACCATGTTATCCATACTAATATTATAGGGAGCTAAAGTGACTAAAGGTTGTGAGTTTTATACGGGGCAATCTCTAGATCTGTTGAACTTATTTTCAAAATTCTTTCACCAATATTATGCCACGTTATTTGTGAGTGTCATATAGTTTATTTCCCTATTTTAACGAAAGTTACACGGCTGAAACCGCTAGCCGTCTGCTAGTAATGTAATAATATGATATTGGTAGGTATATTCAGATAATAGCCGTGTGTAAAAACTGTGTAAAGAAAAAGTGATCAGATACCTACAAGAACTGTATACGTATGGAGAACAGCATCGACAAAAATCCAGTGTTATGTAAATATGTAGCATTGAAAAAGTATTTTTTTCAACTTTTTTCGGCGAGCCCGCCTAAATAGCTAGCCAGCAAAGTTTCGCGCTGCGAGTTAGCAAGCTGTACGCTCGTATTTTGTGACGTGAATCCGTAATGGGGCTCGAAGAAAGTTAAATAATCGGCTTCGTTGTGACTGTCATTTATAATGAACACGGGGGAAAATTGACCAATTATTTAATGTCTCTTTGTCATACTTTTTAGTAGATAATGTATTTCTTATCGGTAGATAAGAATTATGATAGGTACTTACCTAAGGAGGATCCTAGTAACAATGGAGCTTGTTTAGGCAGTATGAGTTTTTTTTTGTTCTTTACAAGTTAGCCCTTGACTACAATATCACCTGATGGTAAGTGATGATGCAGTCTAAGATGGAAGCGAGCTAACTTGTTAAGAGGAAGATGAAAATCCACACCCCTTTCGGTTTCTACACGGCATCGTACCGGAACACTAAATCGCTTAGCGGTACGTCTTTGTCGGTAGGATGGTAACTAACCACGGCCGAAGCCTCCTACCAGCCAGACCTGGACTAATTAAGGAAATCTCAATCGGCCCAGCCGGGGATCGAACCCAGGGCCTCCGTTTTGTAAATCCACCGCGCATACCACTGCGCCACGGAGGCAGTCAAAATAATTATTAATAATTGAGCTTGTTTGGGCAGTATGTAGTAGGTGTTGTAAGTCGAAGTACGAGGCTTACTGTATAGGTTTGTTTAATTATTCTATGACAAGTTGCCCTTGTCTGCGATTGCACCTATAGTTAAATGACAATGCAGGAAGCGGGATTACTTGGATGATGTTTGTTCTAACCATACCTCTTTGCTTGTAAACGCTTGGCTGTATGTTTTTGCCCATAGGCTGGTAATTAGCCACGGCAGAAGCCTACCACCGGACCAGACCTGAGCCAATTTAGAAAATATGAAATAAATTATATTAACATTGGGGACCTAAATTGACATTAGGGATGATGACAGTTTTTCAATTGCTTATAAATTAATAATATGCTAATAGTAAAGCAATTTTGTAAAAGTAACAGGATATCGCGATCATTACTTTCAGAACTACACTGCCATGGATACCTGATAAACGCCCCACACAAAATGGCACGAATTAATGACGTCGTTGATTCGGTGATCGTTAGATTTGTATGGGCGTTCAAACAAAATTACAAAATATCTTTGTTATTTGTGCGTTTATATTTATGTCACGTTTAGTGTAAGTAAGCTAAAAATGTAGGATATTTCATCTAATTACGATAAAAGAATTTTAGTAGATTTTGAAATATAATCTTATTTATTTTGCAAACATCCAGTCAATCTTTGTTTTTTACATTTAAATTAGTAAATATTGACCTTTTTTACCCGAATGTCTCCTAAAAATTAATTATTCAAACCTAGTCATCATCCCCATTCTTTGTTGAGAACCACACTAAATAAACTGCGCTAGAGAGGCCGCCTTGGAGAATTGTCAGGCCAGTATATTGAATGACGTCTATGAGTAGATTTTTTGTACTTAGTTAGATTTTTGCGTAGATTTGCATAAATCAAGCCACTAGTGCCAGTACACCTGAAAACATCTCTTTTATATTAGAGCATAGCGATGCTGCTAGGCGGCAGAGATAAGCAAAGCTTGTACTTCCCTGGAAGAGTAGAGTTCTGTCATAGAAAACTCTACTACTAATAAAGTATTCGTATAAACTGATAGTTCAAGTAATGTCGGCCTCCGTGGCGCAGTGGTACGTGCGGTGGATTTACAAGGCGGAGGTCCTAAGTTCTATCCCCGGCTGGGCCGATTGAGGTTATCTTAGTTGGTCCAGGTCTGACTGGTGGGAGCCTTCGGCCGTGGCTAGTTACCACCTTACCGGCAAAGACGTACCGCGTTTTAGCGTTAGCGTAGCATGTCGTTTAGAAACCGAAAGGGGTGTGGATTTTCATCTTCCTAACAAGTTAGCCCGCTTCCATCTTAGATTGCATCAACACTTACCATCAGGTGAGATTGTAGTCAAGGGCTAAGTTGTAAAGAATAAAAAATAATGTTTTTATCATTAACCGAACATCATTAATTGGACCATCAATATTTTTTCCGTACAAAATAGTAACGAGCCCGAGAGCTCAGAGCACTTAAGTCTCGTACGGATGCGGGCATGGATTTCTCAATTTCGTCCTAATTGAAATCGCTTTAGCTTGCTTTTAATTTATTTACGGTCCCCTTTGATATCGGCGCGCGAAGCCAAACAATTGAATAAATAAATAATCAATTATCTAGATTACGTTTTGAGTACCAACGATCATGGCATATTGTTTTACGCGTAACTTATTAATTAAATATGAGATTATTTATAACCGTGTCTTTGATCCAGTGGTTAGTGTGCGGCTTTGGATTATAGGTTCGAGGTCTGACTTAACAAAGGAAGAAAGAAAAGCAATATTAAGCAATTAGCAAACGCCCGCGACAACTCCGCTTGAAATTTAGTTTTAGACAAATCCCTCGGAAACCATGGATTTTTCCGAGATGAAAGAATCCTGTCTTTGGAATCTATTTCCATTCCAAATTTCAGCCAAATTCAGTTCGTTATAAACCCATATTCGGCTCACTGCTGAGCTCGAGTCTCCTCTCAGAATGTGAGGGGTTAGGTCAATAGTCCACCACGCTGGCTCTATGCGGATTTGCAGACTTCACACACGCAGAGAATCAAGAAAATTCTCTGGTGTGCAGGTTTTACTCACGATGTTTTCCTTCACCGTTTGAGTCGCGTGATATTTAATTTCTTAAAGTGCGCAGTGTGCATGCCCCGGACCGTATTCAAACCCACACCCTCCGGAATCGGAAGCAGAGGTCGTATCCACTGGACTATCACGGCTCTCAAAAAATTCAGTAGTATCCAAACAGTCATTCATACAAACTTTCGCGATTATATTATTAGTAGAACTCCATTTATATATAGGTGTAGACGCAAAGGACGGGGTGTGTCTAACCCAATTTGTTCAAAGCGACCGAATAAACACGACTCGATTGTCCGCTTCACGGAGATTTATAGAGTGATAAAATGCAGCACTCCAAGTAAAGCCGACCAAATTGAATAGTTAATATTACTCGAGTCAACCTTCGAAATGATGACTCTACACTCATATCAGGAATCTCTCGTTATTCACTTCATTGATAAATAAGTTTTACTCTACAGACTCCATTAATAATTAGGTATTTTTTTAAAACAATTTACGTTGCAATGATCTCAAATTAAAATTAAAATATATGGCCGATATGGCATGTAATTTTTCGGGATAAAAAGTAGCCTATGTGTTAATCCAGAGTAAAATCCATTTCCATTCCAAATTTTAGCTAAATCGCTTCAGTAGCGTTATAGAGTAACAAACATCCAAACATACATCCAAACATCCATACAAACTTTCGCGTTTATAATATTAGTAGGATAGTAGAATAGACTTCCAGATACCACGGTGTCAAGTCAACTCTTCGAGTTATGTACATTATTAAAGAGTTTAGGTGTAATCTAGTTGTTCGTTGCAGCAATTTGGAGGCCAGGGGCACCGTCAGGGGGCGACGCCCCTACCGCCCCGAGCGCCCCAAGCCCGGGGGCTCCGCCGCCGCCTCCGCCGCCGCCCGTGTGGTCGCCGGGCAGCAACACCACATCACCACAAACGCCGAGGAAGACCTTCCGCCCGGTACACTTCGAAGACACGCCTCCGCCACGACGAAAATTT
The DNA here is from genome assembly GCF_947172395.1 of Bicyclus anynana. NCBI lineage: Eukaryota > Metazoa > Arthropoda > Insecta > Lepidoptera > Nymphalidae > Bicyclus > Bicyclus anynana. Next base: position 10,903,681 of record NC_069094.1, on the reverse strand, counting down.
GAGGTAGCAAATTTTTTATTTTAGTTATATTCTCGCTAACTATGGGCCTCATTAGAAGGCTCAAAGTCACTCAGCGGGCGATGGAGCGAACTATGCTTGGAGTTTCTCTGTATGATCGAATCAGAAATGAGGAGATCCGCAGACGACCCCCCACTAGGTGAACCGAAGACATCAAGCGGGTTGCAGGGAGCCACTGGATGCTGGCGTCTCGAGACCGTTTTGTTTGGAAGTCCATGCAACAGGCCTATGTCCAGCAGTGTACGTCCATTGGCTGATAATGATGAATATACTCAGAAGCACATTATCCGGACTCTTAAATATGACGCGAGTATATTAAAATAGACGGATAGTTGTGCCTCTGAGAATAGTTGACGAAAACAATCCACCAATGCCCGAATTGCCAGGAACTGTACCTACTCGATGGAGGAGCATTGTACATCAAAGGATTACTCGTAAAGGGGGTGATCACGATCTTCAGTCGTGAGGGACCGACCGACCAAGCGATTTAACATACAATGTCTTGTAGAAACCGAAATGGGTACGGATTTTCATCCTAATCCTTACAAGTTAGCCCGCTTCCATCTTAGATGGATCTATAATCACTTACCATCAGGTGAGATTGTAGTCAAGGGCTAACTTGTAAATAAAAAAAGACTGGAGTTCATCAAATTGTTCATTTGTTTATTAATTACTACTGACCAAGTTCAATCCAGCACTGATTAAGTTTGTACTGAAAAGAAACAAAATAAAAAAATCGTACCAAAAATAACTACGTACGTACCGTAAATACCGAAGTGTATAAAATAATTAACAAATAAAATAAAACCAATAAAACTACAGTCGGGTAAAAAATAGAACTGCAACTTGCAATTTCTCGCAAAAAATTGCAAGATATCTACACAGTTTGATCCAGTTATCTGCAAAAATGTCAGTGTGGAGACTCCTTTAACGGGACGCTTAGAGCGGTCAGAGCTTTTATATTTATCTATATAAAAATCAATGCCATTTTTCGTTCTACTGGAACGCTAAATCGCTTGGCAGTACGTCTTTGCCACGACCGAAGCCTCCCACCAGTCAGACCTGTACCAATTAAGAAAATCTCAATCGGCCCAGCCGGGGATCAAACCCAGGACCTCCGTCTTGTAAAAACCATACCACTGCGCCACGGAGGCCGTCAAAATGGTATTACTATACTAAACTCATGAGTGCTCAACTAAAGTTCTTGTTAAACAATGTAATAGTATAATAATATATCAAGGTTAAATCAAACAGATTAAATTTCTCCAAACAAAGTCAACCCAAAGGACGTTTGTCAATTAAGTGATTATCCTTTCCAATAATAAAATAGAAAAGGTCTCTATTCGAACAAAAAGGGAACAATGGGCACTTTGGGGTTTTCTCGTATATTTTAAATTAATTACAAATTCAAGTCTGCCCGTTTGCTAATTGATTAACATTAAAAATTTTAACATAAACATAATTTTTAAATTTAAAAATAACTTATTTCAAACATTTTATTATTCCAACCAACCAACCTTATTGGAGTTTCGTGGTGGGTCTTGGCTCCAATTTCCTTCATCATTATCAACCCGTATTCGGCTCACTGCTGAGCTCGAGTCTCCTCTCGAAATGAGAGGGGTCAGGCCAATAGTCCACCACGCTGGCCCAATGCGGATTGCCAGACTTCACACACGCAGAGAATAAGATAATTCTCTGGTATGCAGGTTTCCTCGCGATGTTTTTCTTTCATCGTTTGATACACGTGATATTTAATTTCTTAAAATGCACACATCTGAAAAGTTGGAGGTGCATGCCCCGGACCGGCTTCGAACCTACACCCTCCGGATTCGGAAGCAGAGGTCATATCGACTGGGCTATCACGGCTGACCTCATAGCCTTCAAATAATCTGATAATGGTGTCTGCTTACGTACATATGGTAGGCGTCCACTAATCTGCAGTAAACGGATTTTAGTATTCTTTGTACAGAAAGTAATACAAGTGCGTACAAGCATTGAACGGATTTTATCTTTGATACGATGGGTCCGATACGTACGTTGCGTATGTGTGGTCGCCTGGCATTTAGCCAGGACCTCTTTCGAATGTTTTTTTTTTAAATATTTCAGAGTACAGATCAGAACGGCTGCACCAGCGGCTCGGAGAGCGAGAGTCGTCTTCGGACGTCACACAGCGCACCGGTCACAGGGCTCAACTCCTTAGGAGCATCAAGCCGCCTGCCTCGAGCTCAAAACCCTACGGTCACCTTACTACAGAAAGCCAGAGGTAAATAAGAATGTATGAAGTGTAGAGGAATGTTAGTTGAAACTGGTTTTATGTTTACGTAACATATAAAACCAGTTTCAACGAACATTTCTCCTAAAAAGTCCTATACTTTTCCTATACGTAAAAGATTTTAAAACTGGCTCTGCAACACAAAGATTTCAACGATATGAATGTAGAATTAAACTAAACGAACAAAGAGAAAACATTATATTTTCTTGTTAGTGTAAATGAGAATCGATTTTCAGTATTTACACCAAAAAATTATAAAGAAGAAAAACCAACAGGAATGCACACGCTCTAGAGATATTTAGATGCGTGTTCATTTATTTTACAAGAAAACAATTAATGACAAAATATGTCATTTTGGCAAACAAAAATAATTAAGCTAGTTTAGGAATACTTCGGTAATTGAAACGAATATCTCAGCAAGCCATGGATTCACCGTGCGGTTGCCGGAGAGAAAAACTTCGAAAAGTTCAGTGCTTGTTGACCAGTGGATGGTTAAAGAATTCCTTGACAATCGACTAACACTCCCCTGCTCCGCTCGTGTTGTTCTCCCTGCCTCGAATGAGACGAATATCTTACCATTCCATGGATTCACCGTGCGGGTGCCGGGTCCATCGCGTGGTAGAGAGAAAAACTCCGAGCAGAGTCCTGAACTTGTGAATACAGGATGTAGGGTTAAGGAATTCCTTGACGATCGATCAACACTCCCCATTCTCTGCTCGTGTTCTCCCTGCCTAGCCAAATTTGGTAAGATCCTATTAGAGCAGCTTTGTAATATAACGTAATTTACGTAAAATGTAAAACCAGTTTCAACGAACATTTCTCCTAAAAAGTTGAATCCTAAAAATACCTATACCTTTAGTTATTAAATATTTATTTCTAAAATGCTACTTCGCAATGAGTTTCCATAAGTTTCAGAACAAGGGTTCATAATTTATTCTCGTCCATACTGTTGAATTGAGGGTTAATTGCCGTCAAACTTTTTTATATAGATAAAGAACTTTCCCCTGATTGTAAATTATGGGGAACGAAATTTGTTTCTTGACAAAGTCCACGGAGTTCGGAGTCTCGAGTCCAATCCCGTAAAATATAATATAAATTTTATTAGAAGATAGAACTTCTTCATTTATTTATTGCGGAGGTTGGTTTCATTAACGTTTAACAATAAAAATATGGAATTAATTAAGTATACCGTATAATGAAGGTCGCTAACTAAGAGCCTTATAACAAGGCTCAGAGTCATACAGCTAGCAATTGAACGAGCTATGCTCGCAGTATCTCTGCAAGATCGAATCATAAATAAGGAGATCCGCAGAAGAACCAAAGTCATCGACATACCTCAAAGAGTCGCGAAACTGAAGTGGTAATGGGCGGGGCACCTAGTTCGAAGAGCCGATGGACGTTGGGGTCCCAAGGTGCTGGAATGGCAACCCCACAGAAGAAAACGCAGCGCAGCAATGTCGACCCCTCAGCAGGTGGACAGAAAACATTAAGCGAGTCGCAGGATCTTGTGATCCGATGTCAAAAATGGCTAACAACGAGGCCTTAAATTTTAACTTATCACCAAATATATAAACTCGCTTAACGCAATTTGAAATTTGGCAGGGAGGTAGTTTTTTATAGTTAGTACGACTGCTAACAGTTGCAGTTTTGCGACAGAGCCGTGACTTCGTCTCCCCTTAGACCTCCTCAGGTCTAAGGGGAGACGAAGTCACGGGCGTTCGCTAGTAAAATAAAAGAGAAGTAATTTATTCCGTTACCCCCAGAAATGTTTACGGCAGTGACAATTTTATTTACCTCGTAATTGCTTCGGATCATTCTTAATCCACCCCTTAGTAAATCTGTATCCCTTTCAATGTATTTAATAAATTGTACTACAAATTTTCCGACCTAGTTAGCCGCATTCACTTTGAACAGGGTAGGGAGTTTGGAAATTGTTTGTAATTTGCTAATTTGATTACATTGTAATATTTTAACTGTTTGTTCAAATATGTTGGGGGCAAAGTAATTTTATGATAACCAAGCGAACAACGGACGCGTTTGAAAATCAAAATGTCGTGTAATTTATATTACGGAGTTAACACGAGGACAGGAGTGTGATTCCGCTATTTTATACTCGTCGATGTAATATTCGCCTATAACAAGTTTTATTAGAATTAGTACTTTAATTCTATGAGATGCAAAAAATAACTAACAAAGTAGTTGTCATGGAAATGAGCGATGTCACATCGCTGTAACTTTACAGAATGCAGGGGCTGGTATCAGAATAAAACAAGTGTATTTTGTCGGATAGGTGTGGTATTGCCGCACTGATTTTTAAGGCTTTCACGGCATGTTGTGAATTAAGAATTACAATAATAGTATTCAATAAAATTAGTAAGAAAGTTTGTTTCTAGTCCTAACAAACCTATGTGTTATTCTTTTTTTTTAAAGACTTATCTATAGCATAATAAAGCGTACTTAATTCCTAAATTATCTATACTAATATTATAAAAAGGTTAAGTTTATAAGTTTGTGAGTGGTAATTACTGGACCTATAGAGCCGATTTTAAAATTTCTTTTACGAATAGTAAGTCACGTTATTTGTTAGTGTTATAGGCTATATGTTTTATCATCGTATTCCCACGAGAACGGGAACTACGTGGGTGAAACCACGGGGCGTTAGCTTGTATTTTATATTAAAGACAAGCACATGTCCGCGAATACGTCTGCCTGAAATCAGATGACAGATCAATAATTAGTTTTCGTATTATATTTTTTTGTCTTCTACTATGGCATTAGACGATAACAGAACATAATTACAGAGGACTAAAGCTAACACTTTATGTGATATATAATATATATAATATTGTAGTAGGTATACATTTTTTTTTATTGAGAAAGAATACAATAAGAAACTTAAGCTAACTTATCCTAATAACTATACAAATCATGCCCACGTGGAATGGTGGCAAGAATACTGGCTGCATTTCCACGCTGGACAGCTATGCTGATCCTTTGCGCAAAAAATGAGCCAGCCCTTCTGTAACCAGTCGAGGCAGTTAGCCGCGGTGAAATGATGATTCGATGAATTTTTTTGGTACTGCGACTCTATGGCCGAAGAATCTCCACGGCATACATAGTAGAGATAGATTACAGAAAATACAAATAAAATATTAATCTGACCAAAACTACACTGTCCAGTATTCGTAATCTGCTTTGAAGGCATTTAACAAATTGTATCCCTGGTGAATGTATCAGAAAAATGTTATCTGGCTACATCAATACAAATCCGTCATTTCTAAAGCTAAAGATGACGTATTCAATATATCGTTTGAAACGGAAAAATGTATGAAACGAACCTATTATTACGATTGAACTAGCGTCTGACGAGGGTCCGGTTTTATTATAAAAGTTAAATAGCCTTACATAATTGATAACGAAGTTCCTATGTAAAGCTATTGAAGTATTTGTAAAGTTTTTGAGTATATCAGACGAAGGAACGATTTAACATTGTGACATAGGCATTGTTGTTGGGCAAACTGCAGGTTAATTCACTAACTTTGACTTTAGTTAACAATCCTCCGTGGATATCATGAAATAGATAGATGACATTTCTCAGTTGATTTGATGTTTATTTTAATAAGGTGTTAATAAAGACCAAATTAGTGAATAGGCAGCTGGTCATATCTTATGCCATTTGAATAACTTGGGATTTTTAGCAACAAATTAATACTTACCTAGTACTTTAATTGTTAAGTCATCATCCACATCATCATATCAGCCGATGGACGTCCACTGCAGGACAAATTCCTTTTATAGGGACTTTCAAACATCACGATCCTGAACCAATTGTTAGGTGTTACACTAATTTTCGATAAAGTAGCGAAGCCTGTGAATTTCGTGGATCCCGACGCTTTTAATTTTATCTTTTCAAAAAAAATGCGTGAATCATAACGTGGATGAAAAAGACATAAAGTAAAGAGCTAAACGTCTTGATTTTTTCTAATCAATTCTCAATAGCAACCTGGAGTTAGAAAATATGTAGTATTTATTGCCTACGTCTCGGAGATATCAATAGGTTAGAAACTATGTTAGTCATAAGAACCGTTTATCAGTGGTAAAAGGGCCAGACTTATCACCAAGGGGTGGCTGTTTGATCCCCGCCTGTTGGTCTATTGTCGTGCCCACTCTTAATACAATCTTTCCCGACTAGTTGGAGGGGAATGGAAATATTGGTCATATTTAAAAGATATGGCAAATATTCTTTTTTTTTAAGCAATCGTTAGATCACTATCTTAAAGTAAGGTAATCCTAAGTTGGCAAACCCGCATTGTTGGTCTTTAAGCTTCAAATTCCTTTTTCTTGGTCTGACCCAACAGTGGACTCAAAAATTGGTTGATCATCACAATCGTATATTGCGTCGGTTTTTCCGACAACTAATATCACACTCGCAGCAAAATGTAGAGGTAACTTCTTGGTACAGAAAACTATTGTTAAATTTTTTAATATATCGTTTCAGAAGGACAAATTCCTCGCGCCCCCAGCAACATCCCACCCAGAGAGGAAAACCCTCGACTTCCCCGAGATCGGCCTTCACCTCCCAGAACAGAACAAGGTAATTAATTTGTACACCAAGCCTTTTATATGAGTAGGCTCATCACTATTGACCACGACTTCATCTGATCATATACTTATGATCAGGTGAAAACGAGAACTTCGCTAAGTTATTGCCTCAATGAGGCAGGCGCTTGCCTAGAAGATTTTAGGTTTAAAGATTGACCCATTTTGGCTGGTGGAAGGTTTCGGCCGTGGCTAGTTACCACCCTACCGGCAAAGACGTACCGCCAAGCGATTTAACGTTCCGGTACGATGTCGTGTAGAAACCGAAAGGGGTGTGATTTTCATACTCCTAACAAGTTAGCCCGCTTCCATCTTAGATTGCATCATCACTTACCATCAGGTGAGATTGTAGTCAAGGGCTAACTTGTAAAGAAAAGACACATTGAAGATTTACAGTTGTAAGAATCAGGAAACACAGACATATTGGTTAGAAACTTCTGATTCCAGACTAGTGAATACTAAAATTAAGACACCAGAGTTATAAGTAAGAAGTAGTAGAGTATTTGGAGCATTTTGCCCTTTAACAACGATTATCAGATGTTAATAATGATGACCAGGACCTAAGGCTTAACGTGCTCTCCAACTTCCAGTGTAACCACTGGAACCTTCTAAAAAATTCCACCGACTTCTTAACTCGGGGCTGAGAATTTCTTAGAAGAAAGGAATGCTCAATATTTTTATTGATTGACCCAGGACTCGAACCCAGAACCGGGTCATCCGCAGCCATATAAGCTAACCATTGAATCAAGGTTGTAAGCAAGTATTACAAAAGAAAATAGTATTAATAATAAAACATCGTTTTCCAGTGCATGTATTACGTAAAGACTACGCCAGCGAAAGTGAAGCGGAGAGGAGTGACTTTGAGAGGAGCACTCATAGAATGACGGACACTAAAAAGAAGATTGAAGGAATCGGACCCACTACCAAAGACGGCATGCCAGTAACACTTAGATCTGTAAGTACCTATAATTAAATCTATGCAATATCATCATCATCATTATTAACCCATATTCGGCTCACTGCTGAGTTCGAGTCTCCTCTCAGACTGAGAGGGGTTAGGCCAATAGTCCACCACGCTGACGCTGGCCCAATGCGGAATGGCAGACTTCACACACGCAGAGAATTAAGAAAATTCTCTGGTATGCAGGTTTCCTCACGGTGTTTTCCTTCACCGTTTGAGACACGTGATATTTAATTTCTTAAAATGCACACAACTGAAAAGTTGGAGGTGCATGCCCTGGTCCGGATTCGAACCCACACCCTCCGGAATCAGAGACAGACGTCATTTCCACTGGACTATCACAGTCATGCATAACACTTAATTATTATTATAAATCATCCGTCACGTCTGTGTTCACGATAGACTCTTGTAATTCTGTTACCAGTAGAAAGTCACGTTATTTGTGAATGTCCTGGGCATCTTTCATGTCTGTATTTCCACGGGAACTACGCGGGTGAAACACGGGGTGTCTGCTAGTATGTAATATAACAAAACTACATACCTATATAACCTGTATGGAGATAACGTCTTATTATCTAATCAGTTTAAATCTTGTTATTTTACAAAATTATTGATGATTTATTATTTAAAAATTTCAGGAAGTCAAGGACCCATCAAAATGGTACAAAAAAATGTACGACACGATTCACAAAAACAAATATGATGGTGAGTTTAATCACGAAATTAAAAACGATTTGAATATTATTTTCTTTCTATTTTCTCTAATACTACAAGAGCTACAAACGTTTAATAGTCGCGTACACACTATCTCAGCTAATGTAGCGTCACAGGAAACATATGTCTCCGTCTAGTGCTCGCAGCTCATTAAAGCCACCCGCACCTAACCTTACGTCACGATGACGCTACGAAGTTGACGCAGTGCGCGTATATCTATTACAAAACATATAAATAACACTAATAGCACGAAGCGAGACAATCAGTGGGAGGGGAGAGAGGTGGATATGACTATGAGCTTAAGAAATTACTCAAGTTGTGAAAAATAATAATGAATTGTATGTATGTGCCACTTGCTAATGGGTTTTTTTTTTAAGTCATCATAATATCAGCCGATCGACGACCACCTGCATCCAGCGGATCCCTGCGACTCGTTTGATGTCGTCACGTCAGTCCACCTGGTGGGGGGTCGACCAACACTGCGCTTTCTAGTGCGAGGTCGCCATTCCAGCTCTTTGGGACCCCAACGTACATAGGCTCTTCGAGCTATGTGCCCTGTCCAATGCCATTTCATTGAGCTATGTCGGTGACTTTGGTTCTTCTGCGGATCTCCTCATTTCTGTTTTGATCACGCAGAGATACTCCTAACATAGCTCGTTTCTTTGCCCGCTGTGTGACTCTGAGCCTTGTTTTGTTAACTTATTTTTTAAATACGTATACATTTTTATTTAATTAATTGTACAAAATATCTATACATTTTCTTTTTCAGAGGATTATGTGACTATTCGATACAAAAACCGTCGAGGTGATTATAGTTTATTTTCCAAATTTTTCCATGCATCGGTTGCTGTGTCACTAAATACCGCTGCCATTTTATTAAAACAGACAACAATACCACTGTTTGCTAATGGCCTCATATTTTTACCATGCTTTAGCCATAACATTATATACATATAATAGCCACACACTACATAACCTAAATTCCTTCCTTCCATATCAAATGTTTTAGACGACATTTTTGTCTTAATAACATTACAAAATATTAAGCTTGTTTCATTTCTGATTAAAAAAATAAGCCTTTTCAAAATAATTTGTTGACTTATATTTTAAATGTAGTTCAATAAGTTTTTCCTGTAAAGGTAACATACATAATATCATAGGCCCAAAACCCAAATAACAGAAATTATTAACACTAATAACGTATTTTTTTCATTATTAGGTTAGAATGAAATCGCTCACACCTGTAAATAATATAAATAAATGTATGGCAAAAATGATTACAATTAAATTAGGAATAGTATTTTTATGACAGTTTCAATAAATAATATAATACGCATTGTTAATATCAGTGATCAAACGTTCAGAATTTATTATAAATGGATTATAACAAATTCTGAACGTTTGATCACTAAACATCATTTTTATCACGAATCATAATTTTAATATTACATTATGAGAATTATTATTATTATATTTTAGGAGAAACATTACAAAGACCCAGCAGTAACCGATCGCAGTATGCTTACTTTGATCCTCGCTCGGGATACCTCAGTGAACCAGAAGGAGGGCTCAGCAGGCTGGCTTCCAGTACATGGAGTGACGCATACGACAGTGACGTCACTAGCGGTCCTAGAAGACGAACAGCGTCAGTTCAAGAAGACAGGAGGCATGATGAAGTGCCCGTGTACTTACCAAATAATAAGTGAGTTGGATTTTTACTAGAACAATCAAATGTTTACTAGAATTTTAAAGATCGTCTGAGCTAAAACTGAACTCGAGCTACGCGGGTACATAACCTATATAAATAACCTCTAAAGTTTAAATGTGCAAGCAGAAGTATGCATTCATTACAATATTTGACTAGTAGGCGTGTTGTATTTTCTTTCTTGGTAATCCTGTGTTGTCATTATCCATAATAGGTATCTTAACTTGACTAGTAGGCGTGTTGTATTTTCTTTCTTGGTAATCCTGTGTTGTCATTATCCATAATAGGTATTTTCTTTAACTTGTATCTTTGTTATAGATATAGCACATTAGCGTCGGCGAGAGCCAGGCAAGAAGTCTATAAAACCCAACCTGGAAGGATAGAAAACTATGTACCTGGAAGGTCGTCTGTCATTGATAAAGAAGCAAAACAGGTATCACATACAATGAAGCTCAACTTTCAATACGAGTATATGGGTGTGCGTATTAAATGAATCGTAAAAGCAACGCATACCAGTTAATTTTAACAATATTAGAGACCGAAATGTAAGATAATGCCGTATTTCCAATTTAATCTGCTGACTAGCGGAAAGTTTTATCAACTTATGATTTAATCTTGTATTCAGAGCTTTGGGGTAAACTAGTGTATATTAGTAATATGGTGGATTACAAATGCAATTAAAAGTTATAACTTGTAAGTGCTATCAGTTTCTTTTATAATACGTGTAGTCATTGACGACTATGATTTTCTTAAAATGAACTACGAAATTAAGTAGTATTATTATTTTGATGATATTATGATCAATCTTGAAATGGTAGTCAAATCACTTAGCGTATTTCTTTGTTAGTATAGTTAGATTGTTAAGATTACTAAACTGGGCGTTGCTTTACGAAATACTGCGGTACTAGCTTCAGGGTGAGGTTTCATCTATATGAAAAAAAAACATTCATTATCTGTCACTGGTTAGAAATAAAACTAACAGCCTGAAGACATATCATACATCATTTAATTAGTATGCCACGAAATATGATTTGTTTTCTTTTCTAGTGGTGGGACGAGGTCATGGACATTTTTGATGGGGTACGAATTCTTTCATTTTTTATCTGTGTATATGTGTTAACTATTATAACACAATCTTTCATCCATCCATCTATTGTGTTTTAATTTCTTTTTGTGATTTGGTTTTCGAGTTGATAAACATGGTAATATTGCTTTAACTTATACTAAATTATTTTTTTTTAAATATATCCGACTACGTCCAATTATTATTTAAACTAGACACAGTATAATTTTAAATCATCAATTGATATAAAATTCAACGGTGCCTATTCTAGTTATATGTTATTATCATCTTCAATTCACTTATATTGATTGATTTGAAAAATCTATTTATAATTTTTTTTATAAGGATGTTGAAGTTTAAGGTTCATTTTAGTAGATGAAAAATTCATTCCATATTTATCTTAAGTATTAAAGTCTCAAATGTCTTGGAAACAGTCTTCTTGCTTTCCTATTCACCATTTTGGTCTTTGTTGTATAAAATTTCAATTTCGTATGTGACAATTAGTATACGTCAAAGATAGTGAATTAGCCTGCTAATCTATTTAAAGTGGTCTTTTAACTGCTTCGATGCTTTTAAAAGTAAAATTTAATGATTAGAATATTATACAACAGTAACAAGGGGCTCTAATTTATATAATATTTATTTATTTAAAACGCATTTATCGTAGTCGGATATGAGTTAATCACATTTTTGTTACATGACTACTGCTTTCTATACTGCTGTCTTCAAAAATCAATGCTTTACAATGACTTATAAACAGGCAGAAACAGACTGAATGTTATATATTTTTAAAGCTACTAGAATAAATTGTTATGATGTTATTACTAATATAATGTTTTAAATGATATTATATACCTACGCCCTACATTCTCCTAATGGATAAATCAGTCTGTATTTGCGATTTCACTAATCTAACACATATCACTGATGTATTGTAATGTAATATTCACATCGCTGCGGTGCGGTCACTAACAGTGGCTAGACGAGAACTCCCCTCTGCCTCCCTACTCCACATTGCTCGCTCGCGCTATACAGAAGAGTGTAAGGTTCCTTAACATGTCCGCACGTTGTGGCGCCTTTCGTGTTAGAAATATTGTTGTATCGTGAGGATCATAACTCATAAAAGCCACCCGGCACCCGAATAGCACCATCTCTTAATCCGTTCACTCGTCGTCGACAGATGGTCCACAGAAGGACTCCTCGTTGTACCGACTACCAGTAAACGATGTGTGTTTAACCAAAAAACCGTGAAAACACGAGCGAGGTGAACCTAGCAGTACGGAGTTGATGTATTAATCGTTTATCCATAGAATTCCATTTAAGGAATACTAGCCACCACTAGAGGCGAGTCGCTACTGATCGCGTGCCGGGTAGCTCTGATGAGCTAATACCTTAAAGCTCTCCTTAATGGACCCTTAAAATGAAATTTATGTTCCTTTGTAAAATTTTGCATGGCGTTTATGAATCAATTGCATGAAATTTTTGTCTGTTTCAATTAAATATATTTTAAACTTTTTAATATTTCTTTTTCTTACCAAATCTTTGAATCGATTGTATATTTTTTCAATTAACATTTCTTTCAAGTAAAAAAAATATAGAGACAGAGGTATCATTAAAGGCGTAATATCATATAATAGGCGTATAATCATAAGGACTAAAGTCATCTATAATAATAAAATCATTATCATATTTACTAATATTTTTAGGCATATTAACCTAAGTACTATCTAAATAGATCTAATTCATTTTAAGTTAATGACTATAAATGTCATAAAAATTAAAATACAAAAATATAATTGTTATAATACAGAACATAAAGAGAATATACAAGAGTATATTATTTCATTAATATTAAATTATGTAAAGTGTATATTATGCGATGCATTATTATCTAAACTAAGATACATACACTGGGTTTTAAACAATAGAAAAAAGTGGAACAAATTACATATACGTAACGTACAAAATTTATCCAAATACCTATACGTACCGTATCTATCTAGGTATGTATATAAATAAATATCTGCATGGGATTTCACTAATGCATGTGCCACACGCGAGAGTATTTTGAAGGTTGAAGAACAAGTTGAACATAATTTGTAAACATGATACATTGAAAAATTTTTTGTTTCTATTTCAACGCCTTCTGATAAGTGACGGATAGTAATCTAACATAACCGTTAGTTTTGTAATTTTCTTTATGTCGACTGACAAATACTCCATTAATTTTACGCATTTTAAACCCGGGGAAAAATTCTTAATAAGCTGAATTTTTGTATACTTTTTTTTTATTTTATTCTTTACAAGTTAGCCCTTGACTACAACCTCACCTGATGGTAAGTGATGATGCAGTCTAAGATGAAAGCGGGCTAACTTGTTAGGAGGAGGATGAAAATCCACACTCCTTTCGGTTTCTACACGGCATCGTACCGGAACGCTAAATTGCTTGGCGGTACGACTTTGCCGGTAGGGTGGTAACTAGCCACGGCCGAAGCCTCCCACCAGCCAGACCTGGACTAATTAAGAAAATCTCAATATGCCCAGCCGGGGATCAAACCCAGGACCTCCGTTTTGTAAATCCATCGCGCATACCACTGCGCCACGGAGGCCGTCAATACACCTTTATTACGGTGTTATTATGAAGATGTGAAAAATCGACATCGATATCGTGCCGGCTAAAAAATACAAAGGTCAAAATGTCACGAAAATCAGTTCTTCGCAAATATTTCGCGACCTATTGCTCGGAGGTCAAAAGAGGTCATTATAAAAATTGTTCCTCATAAAATTGTCTACAAAAATGTCTCTTGCAATTTTTCTGTTTTGGGATTAAAGCACTGAGAAAGCGACTTTATTAGACACTTATCCGAAGGTGGAGTTGTTGATGTTGTATTGTTTCTGAAATGTTTATGTGTTAGCATGATGTTTCTTGTCTTTAAGAGTTTCCGTCTGTAAATTGTAAATTGAAATGTGTATTTACAATTTCTTCATAATAATTCAATGTTGTTTATATATGTTTACAAAAGCGATAAATAAAATTTAAAATGATTTAATGTTTTTGAATTTTTCAGCAAAATGAATCAAATGCAATGTCACAGTCGCAGGCGTCGCCCAAAGAGAAAAAGGATTTTACGTCTGCAATTCTTTCAAAATCTAATATGGCAAGGTTAGCTATGACAAAATTACCTACCACAATCAGTTGAAAGAAATCATGCCACATGGTTACAGACCTAGAATTAACACATAAACTTATTATCCTGGAAATATTCAGTTTCTTTTTTTTTCTACGGGTTTTGTGAAAACCAGAATTGCATTCGCGCACGGAGTCTAGTTTCTAATAATATACGAGTATAATTTATTGTAATTATGTACATTATAACAATTAATATTCCTTAGTTTAGCTAAAAGTCAAAAACGTCTTGTTCGATATTTTTTTTAATTCGTAACACTCTAATTTATATAAACATGAAATCCCAAAATTAAAAGATACAATTTTTTTTGGGCGTGCTTGTTTGTTACCCGCGACTTGAAATCTAGTTTTTTACAAATTCCGCGGGTACCACGAATTTTTCCGAGATAAAAAGTTACTTAGGTAGGTACATAATAACCTCTAAATATCTATATCTCAGTGAAAGTCCCAATAAAATCAGATCAGCCGTTACAAAGACAAACAGACAGACAAAATTTTTAAAATAAATTTTATAGTATTGGGTAAACATGAGTAGCCACTTGAGAAAACACACTTAGGTACTTTGAAATCACAGACATACACTTCAATTTTATTTATATGTATTGATTGGTTGCTTTGGTGTGCTCAGAGCTCTGAAGGAGTCTGGCTACGAATCAGATTCGACACTAGTTTTCCGCCGCCGAGACGACACGGAGGCGCCACTTTCGCCGGCGGAAAGGCGCGCGGCATACCGGGACCTGCAAGCCGGCGGCGAACCACCGCTCAGAGGGTTCCGTTCGCCAGCACCACCGAGACAAGGTATGTATTCATTGCCCTACGAATAAAATGTGAAAATGTGCTTGTTATTTTTTTAATTCCCTTAATTTTAATAACCTGTATTTTGTTAACGACAATAAAATTGCCAATAGAAGCAGACGTTGCTTTGCGGAAGGTGAATATGAAATGGGATGTATTTTGCTATTCTTCATGAAAAACCGACGAATCCAAGCGATAGGTTGGACAGAAAATGTTCTACGTACGTTTTAGTCTGACACAAGAAAATCATCAGAGTTTGAAGTAATTACGACTTCTTAATTACGACTTTACATCAACATCTGAAGTTGCTGTTTTCAGAGTGAACCATACTCAGGGACTGTTTGTAGCCATGAGGCACGTCGATTCTCTTTCTACAAACGCTAACGCTTTGAAAATTAAATAATGTATGAAAATGACATCTACTATCGACGGATCACGTGATCAAGTTGTCGATCGGATCTGTCGTTCCCATACATTTTGTGAACCATACAATTACGTAGAGAATCTGGATAACGTTGTCACTTGGGTTCGTCGGTCTTTCGCGGAGAATGGTAAAATAAATTAATTATTCCCTATTTATCATAATAAAATTTTCATTTTAATTTAAGTGGCTGTGTTTGTTGTTTTTTTTATACCTAAATAATAGATTTACTTAGAAACTTCATACTGCAATGTCAAATAATTGAAAAAAAGATCTATAGGTGCTAATACCTACACCTGTTGTATGTAATTTGTTTTCAATAAACAGTCTCCCTGACTGCAAGTTATTGAGTGTGATGCTCGAGAAAAGTTGTTAATAAAACCTACCAAAAGCTACCTTCCTATAAATACGTACAAAAGTTAATCCAAAACTACCCAAATATATTATTGGAATGTTATCAATATCGGTTCAAATCTCGCGCATATACTTTTCTCAGATAAGATAGTAAAAATAACAATTCGACAATTTCACCATCAATCACAATACTTATAGAAATTGAGTTTTTCATAGAATAAATTATTCTCTAGATACTTATATAAATATATATTATAGTGAAATGCAGACCATAGTAGTCAGAGGAATATATTACAATAAAGTCTGCATACTAATATGGAGGGATTCACTAAAGCATGATTTAATTTGATGGTGTTGGTTCTAAAAGCACTTTGTTAATAATATTTTCGAAGATAATAAATAAAACATACATACAGCCGAACCTCCTTCTTTTTGGAAGTCGGTTAAAAAGTCAAGGTCAGTGCATCAGTTCTGCAATGTAACTGATGTCATTTACCGTTTCAACCATTGTTAAACAAGGTCACCATAACATAATGACATAGCTAGGCTCTCTAACCGTTTTTGCATTAGTTGTTATGGCCTATCACATCAGGTAAGTCTTTATTATATTCTGTTATGCATGGCTCTTTATAATAATATCTATAACATCGGTGCTGGGCGCTGGAACTGACTGCAGATAAAGGTAAAAGGTCACTTGCATGAGTACAGTAGACTCCAAAACTAAACAAATGCTATGAATAGAATTTTTATAAAATTACCCACAGTATTTTTAGGTGACACGTTTGTTACACGAATAGATATCAATGCTTTACACTAGTTTGTTTACAACAGGAGCACAATGGTCACGATTTACTCACGCCTAACGAAATTCTAGAAGATTTGATGAAACAGCGATTGGAATTCCACAGACGAATCGGAAATTGAATACATTCCAATATCGTCAACGTTAACGAAAATACGAGTACACAAAAAAACGCCGCAAATGCACGAAGTGATCTGCTTCCCTGTAACAAGCCTTATGAAGGACAATGAAGATGAAGAGTATATGCAATATAGACGCACATTGACTGATCATCCACCGATACCTCCTAGACGAATATCTTCTAAAAATAGTCGAACACTACAATTAGTAACATCAAGACATTCCTCTCCGTCAACCAAAACGATTACCCTCGAAAAATCCAATGTTGGATATCTTAAAGACAAAATTTCTAATAAATTGAGTAGAGAAAATACTCATGTAATATTAAAAAAGGATCAAAGTCAAAAGAGAATCCTATCATCTTCGGCACCACCAGCATTAAATAGACATAAAATGATAAGTGCTACAGCAAATATTAAACAAAAAACACCATGTAACGGCAAAAATATTGGAACAAGTAGTTTTAGTTCTCCTAGAAGAACAATTTTGCCCATTAATTATCCTAGTACGGGTCGTAAGCAAGCAGAAATTTCTTCCGTTGTGTTGGAGGGCGGCGCAGGGCGAAAGACGCCCATAACCAATATATTAGACAAAATAACTACATTAGATAAACTGTGGGGCTCACAAAAAAGAAATGAACGCATCGATATTTCTAAAATAAGACCAAAAAGTTTGCTAAGACAAGGAGAAATACCAACAAGAGATACTATTGTAGGATACAAACCGACAAATTCCAAGTCTATTGTGCCTGTCGTGACACATAAAAGTAGAGATATGATACGAACTTCAGAAAGAATCCAAAAATTGAAAATCGCAAACATTCAAGCAAAATCTACTCCATGCTTAACGAAATCGGAAACTAGCAGTAAATCTTTAAAATCAAACTCTTTACAAGTAATGTCCAGCATGTCAAAATCTTCTTCACAAATTGCGCCAATATTGAAAAAGAGTAACCAAGTAAAGACTGCTTCGGTAGCAAACCTAAAAAAGAAAAAATCCCTAGAAACGATTACTTTAAAGCCTCGAAGTATACAATATCAAGAACCATCTACTAAAAAAATAAAAGACTTGAGTAAAACCGTTAAAAAGGGACAAAAAAATAAAAGTATTTCGAAAAAAAATCAGAAAGACACTCCCAACGAAGCTGACAATCAGTTCGGAGATGTTTTAGATGACGATTCAAATCGGGTTAAGCTTTTTAATAAGAAAGATTCTAAAGATATTAAGAAAGCACATGATGCTGTTGTATCCGACTCGTTCTTTCAACATTTATTCTTACGCAAGCAATTTAATTCAGTTATGCCTCTTGTAGAACCAGATTCAATGAGTTCGGTACTTCAAAAAGCAAAAATGTTTCAATCTTTGCCAGAAAGCAATTTGAGCTATCCAAATTCTTTGAATACCTATTTGATTCACCGTAAACCAGTTTCTCTTTCACGATTTAAAATGTGGGATAGACAACCAAGTCCTTTACATGTTGAAAATTCTAGGTCAATTTCATGGCCTGGTAAAATGAACGGTAATATTCGGAAATTTGATAGTTTATCCAAATATGATAGTGAGTTTGGATCTGCATCATCTTTAGCAACAGTACGAAGTAAAAGTGAACCACCAGCCAACAAGCTTTATTTTTCACAAACGTCTCGACCTGTTTCACCTACCGTAATATTTCATAAGAAAGAAGAGGTAGCAAGAACCACATCGCCAGTCAAATTCAAATCACCGAATAAATTCGTTTTTCTTCAATCCCCTCCAAAAAGCTTGAAATCATCATCATCTTACTTTGACAAAAGTATTAATTTAAGGCATAAAACAATTTCACCAACACGGGTTATATTTTCGGAGCCAGTACAATCAATATCACCTTCAGAAATAACTGATGTTAGTGATAAATCTCGAGACAAAATACACGGGACAATTTTCTTTTCTCAAACATCGAGACCTGTTTCACCTAAAGTTGTTAATGAAACATCTGCTAGTCGAAGTAAATCTACCTCACCAGTTTCAATAAGATCCCCATCGTATCGCCGTATATATAATGCAAGAACTCAAACAAAGCTCGAATCAATGAAGAAGGAATTTCGAACTCAAAGCGCGGATAACGTTAAAAAATACGATAAAATAAATAAAATATCGTCAAGGGCCTGTAGTGATTCTCACCTTTACAAAAATGATCCTGATTACGACGAATACATTCGTGAGGAAAAAAGTTTAAAGAGAAGATCTGAACGGTTTCGTGAACTTAATCGCTACTATGCTTATTTAGAAAGAGTTGCAGAACTAGAAAAGGAAACATCTAGTAGAAATATTTGCTACAGAAAAAAAGACGAGGAAATTATTGATTTTGACCGTTGGAAAAAAATTCGCACAATCGAAAGAGCTGAAGAAGAGCTAAATAATTTATATTCGAAACTTAAGAAAGCGCAAAATGAAAGTGATATCCTTTTTTATCCACGGGATGTTAATGATTTTAGATGGGATTATAGTAGAGAAAGAGGACTAAGAGTAAAAGAGAAATCTGTAGAAGATCTAAAAGAAGAGTTACAACAAAAAACTGAAGATCCTGAAGTAGACCATTTTCACTGTAGAGATATGTACAAACCTCTCTGGCGTGGAACAAGTGTAGCCGAAACAGCTTTTACTATAAATACAAGAAATAAAATAAAAGATAAAAGAATTTTAAATACTGATAAACCTAAGAGTAATCCACAGTCAGATTCTTTAACAGATTTACAAAAGAAAATTGGGCTTGGAAATCGTCTATGGAGTAGTTTATCAATGGAGCAAGTAAGCGCACTTAAAAATCAACTAAATGCGATATATAGTAAAGAATTTGAAGCTAAGTCAAACAAAGAAAATGAGAAATATACTATTGATGTAAAAGATACAGTATCGAATAAAAATCCTAAGCTCCACGTTCGATGCAGCTCTTTAGTTACCCCTAGGACAAAAGAAAAAGAAACCGAACTTAATAAATCAAAATCAATTGCAGCTATAAGCTATCCTTTGGCTTCTGAAAAAGAGTTAAAGAATAATGTTAACAAAATGCAAATGTCTCTTACTGAAAACGAAAAGAAAAAAATTTCACAATCTCTTAGTAAAGAAGTTTTAAATAGAATCAACAAATTTGATACAACAGCACTTAGGCAAGTGAGTGATAATCTTGCTATAAGTATTGATGATGGTGAAAATCAAGCAAAAATTACAGATGTAAATACTAACACTAACACAAATGCAATTCTTCCTTTAGAAGACAAAAATAGGTATTTGATTTACCCAGCACAAAATCCTGAAATATTAAATCAATCATCGGCAAGTGAAACTGAAACTGGAAGCTCAGATATATCAGGCAAGACAGTAATTTACAACGAGCCTAAAAAAGAAGTTCAAAAGAAAGTAGACTATTTTGAATCTGTTAAAAACGAAATCAATAAACCAAAAAATATATATCGCGCTAGAGATACTTCTCTTGAACACAAAGAATGCCATCCAGTCACTGACGCAAAAGACACTAATGCGCAAAAAAATCAAATTTTTCAATCTCAGTCATGTACAAATATTAAAGATTTTTTTGGGGAAAGCGAGAAAAATAAGTTTCTGTCCCTCCCCTTAAAGAGTGACCTACATTCAAGATCGCCTTCGCCTCGTTCAGAAGTATACGTGAGCGATCGAAGAACGCCTGACACGCTACGATTTTCCAGTGACGAGACAATCTGGCGTAGTCGAAGCCCGTCCCCCGATCCGGAGCGATACTGGCGCACTTACCTTAAACTGGCGCGTGAAGGGGAAGTGCGCCGCCTTGCACGACGCTTTGATTCCCCCTCTGCAGCCGGAGCTGTTTTGCGACGGTACCGAAGCGATCCAGAAATTATTCGGAACGACATAAAAAATATTTGGCCCTTCGGTGAAAGGGCTACGCGTCGTGGAAAATGTAGAGCCTTATTGCCAGTGGCACGCATGCCACTGCGTCCAAACAATCGTTTCATGCCACACATCGATGTCATATCAAAACTTGCCGCTCTTCGCAAGCGTAACACCACAAGATCTCATTCAGCAGAAGAAGCCCTAGAATGCCGACCTGGAGAAGTAGAACGCATTCGGCGCAGATTCGAAGCGATGTCTCTGCTTGGTGAAATTTATACATCCGCTCCGGACGTACGCTATTTACATGACATAGAGTCGTACTTAGCGGGACCGTGGATTGCTCACAGATATCCAAAACCAGAAGATAATTATAGATCAATAACTGACACGACTACTCTAGTTCGCGGACGTGCAGTTCCCGATAAAAAGAAAAATATCAAAACACAGAATAAGGAATCGGTTAAGATTAATTCTATTCTTAAAAACGAATCATTAGCAAAGCAAGCCTTCAACCCCCTGGCTCACCGGCCGGCCAGTCGCTATGAGCCCCCTCGCACGCCTCCGCGGCCCCCGCCGACGTCGTGGCCCCATCGTCTAGCGCCCTATATCACGCCCACGCGACACACAGTAACATTTCAAGGTTAATATTTATTTTCATATTTTGTTTAGTCTTGGAGTTAAGTTACTACTTATTTTTGTTTCTTATAAAAGGTGGTTTGATAACAGATAATCGTTTGTGTTTTCTTACATATAACTCATTTATAATTCAAAAATATTATTGTAATATCATTTTTAGACTTTTGAAAAAATTATTCAACAAAAAGCATTTAGGTAGTAACGGTTATCAATCTATCCTTGTTTTTCTTGTTATTGCACACGATATTTAGTTATTTTAGTTCTTTACCATCTTGTTTTATTGTATCCTGTTAGAGAACGACACCGCACCGGAACCTCCCCGGCGAGCATCTCGCAGCAGCTTCTCAGATTCAGGCAAGTATCTGTTTGTGTTATGCGGCTTCTATGTTTCATGTGCAACTGTTATTAAATAAACCGGCCAAGTTCGGGTCAGAATCGCGCACGAAAGCTTCCGTACCATTGTATTTAAAAACGGCAAAGAAACTGATCTAGATGTATAGCCCTCTAAATATTTATTTTATTCTATTTTAGTATGTGTTGTTAAAGTTTTACACTTGTACAGAACCTTAAATATCAGTACATATGTTTAATGCTAAAAGTTTATGTCTAGCGACTATTTGCAGTGAAGGTCATTCACGAGCACGTGTTTAATATAAAAATACAAAACATGAAAAAGTACAAAAATGTTGAATATTAACCGTGTCCGTGTCTGTGTGTGCACCATAAGAACTATATTAGGAGTACGTGAGAGTGTATAGAATGATACAATAAAATCATCAAACCTAATAAAAAAAGGAACAATGGCCTTTGTTGAGAACAATCGGAACTTTATTTGTCTAACTGCCGCAACGAAAACGTACGTGGACTTTGCCAAAGTGAATTCAATATACAAATTGCGTACAATAACTTTACTAGCTATAAACTTTTTGTGATTTTTAAAGGTCGACGAGATATTTACGTCATATAATTTGACTGAACCAAAACCGGTTCGAACAGTTTTTATCCGATTGTAAATAGTATCTTACGCTCTTGTGCTCGGAAATGCTGTTTGCCAGTGCTGTTAATTGTTATTTAGCTTTATGTGTTTGATTGTGAAAGAGGTTTTGTTGCGTAAAATGACCAGTGGTATATTATCAACAACAAGTTTTATCAAACTGACTCACAGATAACCTATCCGTGTTATCAGTACTTCAGTCTAGTGCAAACAGTTAGGAATTTCAGTTCATTCCAAAGATGATCCATCGTGGATAAACTAAAATGAACAATAATTATAAAAGTGAAACCAGAGAACGTAGTGTTAAAAGTGTCAACTTTGAAACGTATCCGTACGATGATGGTGCATTGTTTAAGGATATCCCAATGTCGGGATCCATGTCAAGATCGCTAAAAGCTTTGAATTCTTACGTTAAAAAAAATATATTTTTTGATGAAAGTGAAGAACAGTATGCAGAACATGATGACAGTGCATACTTTTCTAAAGAAAATAGTCCAAATGAGTCTATGTCAAAGAGTGATTCGGATAGTCTAAAAAGTAATATATCGACTGAAAAACACGATGAAATTCTCACTTCATGGACAAATACTGAATTTGAACCAAAGTTTGCTGAAATCATATCCGAACCAGTTTCTAACGATCCCGTAACATTAACAGATGATTACAAATTCAATAAGCTTCTACAAAACTCAATTAATAATGGTATACCTGAAATATGTGTAGATTCCTATGAAGATAACATAAAAATCGATCCCTTTGTAGAGCTTCAGAGTCAACCTAAAAAAGAGCCTCCTGCTATTCCTATACGCGAAGATGTAAATAAAAATAAACTTTTGGACAAAAATATTAATAACATTGATACAACTGACAATAAAGTTACTCAGTCAATTCAAAGCAATAACTTGCGTACCTACAGTGATATAACAACACCTTCACGTGAACGTACGTCTTCGCTAACAAATATCAATGACCTAAATGACAGTAAATATAAAGAAAACGCTGAGTTCAAACCCACTGTAACTCCGAGAAAAAAAACTTATAACAATAATATTAATTCGCAAGATAATCGACACACGATACACGATTTATCAGAATGGGTTAATAGGACAGAAATATATCCAGACGTGTATGCACCTCTACCCTACAGTAAGTACTTTTACTACGAAATATGACGATAATTATTATTATCGATAGTTTGTGTACGGGTATCTTTACATTTATTATATAAGCTGTAATTTGCTCCACAAAATACTTGTACCTTAATTATGTATTAATGCGGTATTAATTTAATTGTGAAGAGTAATAAGCAAAACTCTGTTTTATCATAGATATCTATGAAATCGTTTTCTGATAAAAGAAAAAAAATACTTACATTTGAAGTTATTTTATTTAAAAATATAAACAACGACAACAACATTCAAAAACAACTGATAAACCGGTTTTTAATGTTAGCAAAATCTTTTCATTATTAGCCATTAAAATATTTTTAAATAATTTTGTCAGATGAAAACGTGTTACCTTGCTTGTTTCCTTGAATGTAACCTCGATAAAATAATTCAATTAAGCTCACATTACTAAATCAAATTGCTATAAATTTAAAAAATCTGTTTCTAATCTATCTCAATTAAGAAAATGGGTGTTGTTTTCATAAAAAGTCTGGTAGTTAAACGAAGAATTGCTGACATAATTACCACAAAATGGTAATCTAAGAAACACGATGAAACCGCTTTGTCAGCGAAATCCGTGCGTAAATTTTTGGCGGGAGACATCGATGAAAGTAAAGCTGATATCACAGCGACAGTCGTTGCCAAGTTGACAGCCCGACAGGCTGATCTCTACTCCGTGAAGTGAATAAGTTTAATGTACAGTGAAGTGGACCCTTAATATGGGTATACTGAAACAAATCAAGAAAATGACAAGCTACGGTATGTTATTTTATGTAAATAAACTAAAAATAAAATCACCAAACATCACTTTTAGTGTTGTGCGTAATACGTAGATGTCGATGTTAGGAAATTAATAGGTACTTTATGTATCGATGCGTGTGATTTAACGAATGATTAGGAAATAACGGGATGTGTTGTAACGACATACCAGAATGCTGGTGACTTACAAAATTAGTTACGCCGGTCGTTATGTTGGAATGTAATGTTCAGAATAACATTCTGTGGATTTGTTTTTGAAATTAACTAACAATGAAGTTTAAATTGTAATAATTATCTACTTAACTATTAATCCTACACCCAATAATGAAATAAAAATATGTAATATTTTTTTCAAAAACAGAATTCTTAACATTAGGGCTTTAGCTCAAAAACTACTGGACCGATTTTAAAAATTCTTTCACCATTCGAAAGCTACATTATCCACAAGTAACATAGGCTAAATTGTATTTAGGAAAAAATAGGGTTCCGTAGGATATTTGGGTTTTTTGGACACAAGGTGTAATAAATCTACCAACAAAATTATCGTAGGGGCAGGGTAGGGGTAGGGTATGGGTAGGGTAGGTAGGGTAGGAGTAGGGGCAGGGGTAGGATAGGGGCAGTTGAAAGTTCGGACGAAGTCGCGTGCGTCCGCTAGTTATATGTAAAGAAAAATTATGAAAAGTGACTAATTTGCGTAAAAAACACGATTATTCCTATTTGTATTTACCCTACTCTTACTGCAATTTTCTTCAAAATATCTTAACATTTTAGTTACCAATTATTATATAAATCAGCTATTAACTAAATAATTGTAGTTTCGTCAGTAAAGTTACTTTTGGTTCAATAGTCACGTACGTCCTACTTGTCTATTTCTAAGTTTTACTTTTATATATTTTGTACTTTCCTTAGTTCCAGTTCTGTGATAATAAGCTTAGTGAGATCAAACTATCGAAAATCAAGAGACATCTCTACTATAACTCTACAAGTTACTTGTCTATTTGGATACTTTAATTAGTTATGTAACTGACTAGGGCTGTGATTTCTTACTTCTTATTATACCGAGGAAAACATTAAAACAGTACGCTTAATACCACGAAGTCGATAAATTGAATATCGTATTTAAGTACCTACCAAAAAAAAAGCATTACAAATATTCAGCTTTCAAAAAATGAGGTTTGTCTGGCTATTGCAAGCTCTCGTACTAAAAGTACATGCGGTAGCGTGCACTTCGTAAATGCAAAAATGCACTGCCTACCATGAAGAAATTTTTTATTTTGATTCTACGTAGTGCTTGCCCTAGTCAAACACCTTGTCCACGCCACTGAGTACATGTACCTAGGTATATATACACATTATGGTGGCATACACATGTTTACACGCGCGTGTCGCGAATGCCCATTAAGTGAAAGTTGACGGGCAATTTGTGACAGCAAAGGGCTTTCGTTTTCCTCTATGTTGGCTTAGTGCGGTTTTACTTGTTCAAATACTAACAGAATTACTAAATAATTATCGAAAGGAAACTGTTTTTTTACAAGCTTTATGTGTATTACAAGCAGGGATGTAATGAAGGTAATTGACAATTAAGGAGGTTTCAAAATTAAGAAGAAATTAAATTAAATGAATTGGATTCCTTTTAGGAATTATGCTTATTCGACGAAAAAATCTCCGATGTAATTGTGTCGAAGCCGAAGTCGGAACCTAAAGTGTAATAATAATCGGAAATTCCGACTTAAAGGAGTCGTAATCGAAGCAACATCTCTGGATACAAGTGATATTCAAATTTGTATGGTTCGTTATATTGGAAAATAAATATGAACCCCAAATAAAAACAGTATTAAAATTACGTTGCAGCATATCAGCCAAATTCAAGGGAACATTAGCCACTACCTATATTCAGTTTTAACAATACATATATTAAAAAGTATAAGTATAAATATACATGCATCAAACTGGATTGCCTCCTAATGAGGATATTTCAACGGTTTTAAATTATAATGACATAGAGCTTTTCAATTTCGTATTCAGCTTCTAAAAGACGTTTAAGTATGACACCAATACATATTAGTATTATTTCACTAAAGCGAAATTTTGTGTGTGTGTGTTTGCAACTACTGAACCAATTTGACTGCTTTTGATCCCGGAAAAATCTATGCTGCCCGCGGTTTTTGCATAAAACAGAACTTCACGTAAACGACGCTGGCGCTGTAACTAAAATATATTATAGCTAGCTATTTTGCAATGAAGGAGTTGTGATAGCCCAGTGGATATGACCTCTGCCTCCGATACCGGAGGGTGTGGTTCGAATCCGGTCCGGGGCATGCACCTCCAACTTTTCATTTGTGTGCATTATAAGAAATTAAATATCACGCGTCTCAGACGGTGAAGTAAAAACATTGTGAGGTAACCTGCATACCAATTGCAATTGGCCTAACCTCTCTTATTCTGAGAGGAGACTCGAGCTCAGAAGTGAGCCGAATACGGGTTGATAATGATGAATTTTTCAATATTATTTTTTTAATCTTTATCACTCTGTTATATAGTTAACTCGTAAAATAATCTGATAACCGTTGAAGCTTATAACTTTGTGCGATAATTCTATAACCGGTTTAACTCGTCGTTCTGCGTTACGTGTGATCGCATAATCCAACCCGAAATATCACCATCGATAGCGTTACAACATAAATGCCATAACACTTCCGATGGCACTCAACTTTCACTGATACGTATAAAATTTCATATACCTACATAGCTTACTTGTACCAAGATATTATATTACTACTAGCAACATTTAACATAACATAACATTCGTAACATTTATTATATTACTACTAGCGGACGCCCGCGACTTCGTCCGTGTGGAATTTAGTTTTTTACAAATCCCTCGGGAACCATGGATTTTTCCGGGATAAAAAGTATATGCTATAAAATATCTCAATACCAAATTTCAGCTAATTCGGTTAAGTAGTCGAGGCGTGAAAGAGTAATAAACATTCATATAATTAAAATCATCAGTTTTCGCAAATCTCGGGAAACCCTGGATTTTTTCGGGATAAAAATTAGAGTAAAATCCATTTCCATTCCAAATTTTAGCCAAATCGTTTCAGTAGTAGCGGCGTTAAAGAGTAACAACCATCCAAACATCCAAACATACATCCAAACATCCATACAAACTTTCGCGTTTATAATATTAGTAGGAATAGGATTGAGTGCCCTCGACTTTGTCTACAAGAAAATCGGTGTAATTTCATCCCATTTTTAACCCCTTTTTACATTTTAAATTGCATAAACCCAGAAAAAAACTTAAAAAAATCGGGCAAGTGCGAATCTCTCACATTGATTTTTTTTCATTTTTACAAATTAGCCCTTGACTACAATCTCACCTGATGGTAAGTGATCAAATGAAGGAGGACGATGAAAATCCACACCCTCTTCGAACGCTGAATCGCTTGGCTAGTATAACTTAAAATAATTATCAAAGTGAACGTTTCTATGCAGAATCTCCGAGCCGCCGGTATGTCGAGAGCGACGTCAACATCCACTACCGCTGCCCGGTGCGTCACGACCCGCTACCACTGGTGCCTGAGCGAGAGCTAGCAATACAACAGGCCGAGCATATGAAGCGACTGTACAGGGAACAACGGCGGAATAAATACTTACAGGTAGAACTTTATCATACGAGACTTGGTCGCTAACTATGGATCTCATAAAGGTTTAAAGTCAGCGGGCATTGAGCGTTTCTCTTGTGATCGAATCAGAAATGATGAGATCCGCAGAAGAACCAAAGTCACTGACATGGCTCAGCTACTCGTAGTCGTAGCCACTAGATAGAATGTACCAACCACTAGATAGATAAAGAATACATATTAAGTAATCTGAAGTGGCAATGCGCAGGGCACATAGTCCGAATGAGCCGATGGACGTTAGGGTACCAAGCCGCTACACTGCTTTGGTCTATTTAGACCGAACACATCTGTGTGCAGGTAAATTACAGGCATATGAAACTTAACAGTCAGTTACTATTCTGTAGGTTGACAGATGCAAGTAGGTACTGTTTTTCAAGTGGGTCATCTGATTAATGAGTCAACTTTTATTTTAAGGCTTTAAAAAAGGAATACTGAACCATATGACGTAATTTTAAAGGTCTGACTCGATACATAGATAATGTCATATTATGTGATTACGTTTAATACCTATTGTAATGACAGAAGTTTCCTTTCTTCCGCCGAAAATCTTCCGTTTTCTTCACCATTGAAAACATATTTGTACAAATCAGTTACATACAAAACGATTGAGCGAATCGTATCACAACATATGTAGTAGGTAGTGTGCAAACAACAAGTTGCAATCACTTTGAATTGATATTACATTTTTTCCCATAACAAAAATCTTGCGTTAGACGGATAACTGTAATAGAAACATTTCTCAAGACTTACAAAACCTTATCTTGCACAAGTTACCTATATCGAAATATATTATACTTGATTATTTCTTTATAAGCAGGTATCTGCCAATTAATAAATGTACAATTCATTACATAATTACAAATAATACGTCTATTTTATAAATTATTTAGGGCCATTTCATAAGTCACAATTTATTCAATTACTAGCTGACGCCGCGCGGTTTAACCTGCGTGGTTCCTGTTTCCGTAGAAATACGGGGATAAAATTATAGCCTATAGTCTTCCTCAATAAATGGGCTATCTAACACTGAAAGATTTTTTCAAATCGAACTAGTAGTTCCTGAGATTAGCGCGTTCAATCAAACAAACAAACAAACTCTTCAGCTTTATAATATTAGTATAGATAATATGGAACCAATCGATTCCAAAATAAGTATATAAATCTCCCACACATTTTCAGAGATTTTAATATTAATGACAAACCTGAACTTGCTCTAGAGAAAATGAGCAGTAAAATGTAATTAGGAGTTTGTGCGATAGTAGTTTTCATTTAATTTTAATGGCAAGACCACCTTCAACATGAGAATTCTTATGTCTTTTATCTACAATTTATGATTACTTTTACTATAGGTACAAGTACTTACAAAGAGAAGTGAAGTGATTTTAAATAACTTTGGTGATTTGACGTCATCAGCTTTTAATTTAAAAGCATATAAGGCTTTCATCCTGAGATAAATTGGTCTTTAATAAATAAAAAAGGACATACCTGTGTTCCTGTAGGTCAAGTAAAGTAAAAAATCTCTGGCATTTTAACAAATAGTTGATTAAACTCCCTATCACGAGCGGTCGTGAGGTTAGCATCAGAACGCGATTAGCGTGTCAGTCAAGTTTACGGATAATAGGGTTTCAGCCCGCTGCGTCACGCTACTGCAGTTTAATCAATATAAGCCTTGGTAAATTTGAATTACTATACATACAAAGCTTGTTGGTGCATTATTTAGGTAGTGTTAATAATTACGTGTCATGTTAATATCATGGGCGAGGCTTCGAAATAATTGGTTTTGATATCTACCAATACAGTCTCAGTATTAATTCTCGGAAATTACAAGTTGGTTATATCCCCAAACATTCGGAGAGCATCTTTAGTCATTGGTCTCGATCATTAACTTCTGAAAGCCAAAGTTACACACGGAATTTTAGTGGCTCACTCACTCATTCTTTGAAACTTTAATTTAGATGATTGGATGGGATGACTCGGTCACAGAGACAAACACTAAGTCCGCCAAGTTTCATTGGAGGAGCGAAGCATCTCATCATATGCCTCAATTTACTCATCTAAATCTACCATTTAAGCTCCAAATCGTTTCTCATTAAAGAGGAGAGTCCTGGCCTTGCAGTATGAATAAGTTAATAACAGTTATTATTGTCTATTTTGAATCAGAGTATCAAGAGAAAAGGTTACAACTATTTGCAATAAATCTAGTCGTTACGTAGCGAAAATATTTCCTATCTTACCTTAGATCTAAAAAGACCATTTTATAAACGTTCTTAAACCTAATTAAGTGTACGAATCTATAACAACTTCAACTAGTCTGTATTTTAATTAACAGTATCAATATTAGTTGATGTTCTTATCATGTTGAAATACAAATCTCAAAACGCATTAAATAGCACTTTAAATGATAGAAATAACGTGAATAACGGTACAATATATCACATTACGTGATAAAGTAAGGCTTTGTGCAGATGGAAAGCAGTTTCTTCACACCTCGCTTGTTTGGCGGTTTTCATTCGGTCCACATTAAAGCTATGGTCATCTGAATACCGGGCCAGTACTCGCACGCACACCACAGCGTTCTATACGTGTATTGTATTGTTTAAACAAAGTTGTATTGTGCATAAATAGTATTAATTTGTACCGTTAAGTTTGTGAATATGCTTATGACATCGAATGTCATTAAGGTGAGGTGTGAAAATCTGTTTAACGGAGTTTACATGTCATTATGTACCTAGTTATCAAAGCCTTGTGTTTCATTCGGTGGTGGCCCGTTTTCTCCTTTTTCATCATAGGAAGAGAGCCGTGATAGACAAGCTCTTCAGAGAGGTCTGGATGCCGAGTTTGGTGAGTCTGGGTTTGATTACCTGGACGATGTAGGGAACTTTGTCTAACCTAACTATGATCATCATCATCATCATTATCAATAGACGATGTTTTTCCTTCACCGTTTGTGACACATGATATTTTAACTTTCTTAAAATGCACACAACTCATTTCGGATGAATTCGAACGGATACGGATTCGAACCCACACCCTCCGGAATCAGAGGCAGAGGTCATATCCATTGGGCCATCACGACTATTAGTATTCCAACATACAATCAACGCTGAACATCTATGTCATTTAATCTACAGGAGTATAATATAATGATTACCGGTTTTTAGGGATTTGTTTACAAACCAAAAAAGACAGACTATATTGACGTGAAATCAAGCGAAACTCGGTACTTTCACTCTAGGGCCAACTAGGGTTGCCAACATTTTTTCAGAAAAATATAGTTTTTTTCATATTAAAGCTGTAAAAAAACATTACACTTAAAGAAAATATAGTATTTTATGGAATAAGCAAAAAATAGGAGAAGTATTTGTAGTCTGTTTATTTTTAAAATCTATTATTAGCACGTGTATTTTTCAAGAGTCTTTTTTTCTAAAATCACATTTAATTTTAAAAACTTATGAAAACAACAATAAGACTGACACTATTGCTTAAAAAAATATAGTATTTTTTGGTAATATATTTTTCCAACAGTATATAGTACGCAGACCCAAAATATAGCACAATACAATTATTATAGAAAGGTTGGCAACCCTAGGGCCAACTGTGCTGGCGGTTCAAGTTTATATAATTGTGTAAGGCACTCTCATTTTTATTTTACCTACTTTTATTGCCTCTTTGAGGTTACCGATACGATTTCCAAAGATTTCCAATTAACCTTTTGCCTACATTTTAGAACAAGATAGCTCATTAAATAAATAATTGATTGCAATTACAGGGATGTAGGTAACTTGGTGTGCGGTAGATATTTTTATATTTTTTGGGATTTTTTGGGAAAGCTGGCATCGCTTAGTGGAAGTTCATTATGGACAATGGACATGTTTGCCATAGCGAAAAATTGTAAATTATTCTTTATTAGGTATATTATAAAATATAGTCTATAGCACTCGGAGATAGTATAGCTTCCCAACAGCGAAAGAATTTTTTAAAATTTGGCTGGTTTCGGCCTTTCCTAGTTACCACCAAAGACGTACCGCCAAGCGATTTAGCGTTCCGGTACAATGTCGTGTAGAAACCGAAAGGGGTGTGGATTTTCATCCTACTGCTAGAAGTTAGCCCGTTTCCATCTATGATTGCAGAATCACTTACCATCAGGTGAGATTGTGGTCAAGGCCTAACTGGTAAAGAATAAAAATAATCGGTTCAGCATTTCTAGAGCCTATATGCAAACAAACAATCAAATCTTTCCTCTAATGTAGATATTTGGAATTAGGTGCATTTTCTTAGTTTCGCGTCCCATCTCTGGTTTTGGTTTCGGTTGTGGGTTCGAGTTTAGGCGGATCTGGGGAGCGTTTCCACTTGAAAAATGTATCAATTATTCATTATTCATTTCGGGAATGATAAGACAAAAATACCTAGGTGATCGATTATTTTAGACTGTCACTTGTCTTGATAGATTACTGTGAAAATATTATTATACCAACATATTGCGTAGATACTTATAACCATGTTGTTCGATACTGTCATCACAAAAATATAAACCAAATGTGTGTGCATTTAATTTATCTAATATCTAATAAGAGAATCTATCGAAATCGAATCTATTGACGACATCAAGCGAGTCGCATATGATGTTTGGAAGTCCCTACAAAAGGCCTATGTCCTGCAGTGGACGTCCATCGGCTGATATGATGATGATGATGAAGAGAATCTAGAGAAGACAAAAATAGTGGAGTACCGTACTTATACCGATTCCACTATTTTTATCTTCTCTAGTCTCTTTTAATTGACGTAATTAAGTAAATTAGTAGATCGTAAGTCAAGTTTATCTTCAAATGTTATAAACATTATAATGAAATGGATGTATGTGTATGTTATTTTTAACATTCACACAACACAAAGTCATCAGTGCATCAAGATACTCCAGTTCGTTCATATCTAAAGCAAAGATCACGTAATGCTTAAAAATGTCTTGGACTTTAATTTGCCGTCTACCGATTTTAATATCTTGTATGTACCAATCGTCATCATCATCATCATCATCATCATAGCAGCCGATGAACGTCCACTGCAGGACAGGCCTTTTGTAGGAACTTCCAAACATCACGATACTGGGCCACCTGCATCCAGCGAACCTCTGCGACTCGCTTGATGTGCTCAGTTCACCACTCAACCAAAATATACATATTATATGTACTTGAAATTGTTTTGAAATATATAATTAACCGACTTCAAAAAGGAGGAGGTTCTCAATTCGGTCGGTATTTTTTTTTTTATGTATGTACACCGATTACTCAAATACGCCTGGACCGATTTCAAAAATTCTTTTTTTGTTTGAAACGGTATAGTCCCTATTGGCAAAGAGACCATGCCATCATGTGAAGATCTGATAATAAAATCCTGGAGAAATTGAGGGGAACTGAGGGAAAAAGCGAAAAATAACATCATAATATGTTCTACCTGCTGATCAGTATGAAGGCGGTGCTTAGCCGGTGTTGTCTTAATTTAAGCCCTTTCTGACAGGACCACATGAAACAACACTGTCTGCAAAATCTAAATCTATAAGATATTCTCACATGGCTTGAATTAATACATCACCGGCTTAGCACCGCCTTCATACTGATCAGCAGGTAGAACATATTATGATGTTATTTTTCCCTTTTTAGTTTAGTGGGTACGTTTTTAGGTATTGAAATCGGTTGTATTTTTTTTTTTTTAATTTTTATTATATATATATTTCAAAACAATTTTTGAAATATATATACCTTGTACTAAAATTTACCTTTATTAGGTAGTTTTTAGTACAAGATATACAAAACTTGTTGTAAAAAAAAAACGATGTTCTACTAGTCGGAATCCATATAAACATATCCTTGAGCATTCCTTAAATTCTTACATTTAGATGAGCATTTTGTACGTATTGAAATACCTCAAGTAGTTGACCTTGAACTTCGCATAACTACCATAGTTACTAAATCACAAATGCTGATCAGAGAGCACAACAATAGCATTCACTTTACGAACAATGTGTATGCCATTTTGATTTTTACGCCGTTGGCAGAAAGGTCTTTTTTGCTTAAATATATTTTTCAATAAGATAATGAGTAAAAACTAGTTTTCACAATGGATCAACCTGTTGTGTTTTCCTATCATTATACCGGACGGAAAGGTATACCTGTTTAAATAATAACAACACGAACTGCTATTATATTCGTAGTTAAGGTTCCGTACCATTATTATATGAGGGGACATCAAGTAAAAATGTAGGTAGCAAAATTGTGAAATGTATTAAACTAAATGTGACGCGTGGTTTAACCATGTACGAACATAGAGATACAAAAAAGCCTACATATGCAATTTCCGAAAACTATAATTTATCTTATTGCCAAATTTTATCCAAATCCGTCCAAATCAATCCGTTCTGGCGAAAATGTGTAACAAATATTTAACACTAGCGGACGCCTACTAGTTCCGCGTAGCTCCCGTTTTCGTAAGAATACGGAGATAATATATAACCTATAGTCTTCTTCGATAATGGGCTATCTAACACTGAAAGAATTTTTCAAATCGGACCAGTACTTACTGAGAAAAGCGCGTTCAACCAAACAAACAAACTCTTCAGCTTTATAATATTAGTATAGAGTTATTAGTTACTAACTGTTATCATTGAAATATCACATCGCAAAGGAGGGTGAATATAAAACATTTATCTTAACTTCCAGGAAAGTAATATACGACATGCTGACATAGATTCTTTCGATGCGTCTATCAAGGTGATCTTTGAAAGTTTAAAACTAGTGTGTGTTCTGAAGAGTGCATAACACGTTAATTAAAGTTTTATTTTATGATAATTAATGCAATGGTACGAAAATAATTGCTACGCAAAAATATTGCTTACCATAAAATACCATTTAATGTACATATATGTATTTAAATTTAAAAAAAACGTAACCTAAATCTTTTTCAGGTGTGACAACTGATAGATATTTTATTTGTTGTTTTAAGTAAAACGTAACACATATCGCACGATAATATAACCGAGATTGGTCAATCATCAAAAAAGGAAACAAATCATTTCTCATATATTTCATAAGTATAAAACCCATAAAAATCTAGTCCAGTTTACTTTTTACACACATACATACGAGTAGACTGCTCATATCAAATTATTAACGTTTCTTTTTTAGCTTTGTCGTTTTTAAAAATATATCACCTATGCTTACAAAAGAGTATTGTAAATAGTACGTATATCATGCCTTGGCTACACTTTTTTCATCAATTAGTAATAAAATGTTTTTCTCAATACAAGGTAAAGTAAGATCTTTTTTGTATAACGTGTGAGATGAATTAAATTTTCTCCAAACTCCTTTGTCTTTCAGAAAATCATCAATAGTAATTATCGTATCGAAAAATA
Source organism: Bicyclus anynana (assembly GCF_947172395.1). Classification (NCBI taxonomy): domain Eukaryota; kingdom Metazoa; phylum Arthropoda; class Insecta; order Lepidoptera; family Nymphalidae; genus Bicyclus; species Bicyclus anynana. Next base: position 10,868,163 of record NC_069094.1, on the reverse strand, counting down.
CATCACACAATATTTTAACTCCTAAAACGTCATATTTTTATTACATTTCGTGTGAAGCAAATTCAATTGCCTCTTGCCTCCACTAAGGAATTCATCAATTGTACATAATAGCCTATTATTAAAAATCCTTTGAAGAATCCATCCTTTCAGAATGTTAACAATTTTTTTTTATTTTTATTTTTCCAGGAGCTACAGGATATGCAAAATCGGCGTCACCAGGACAACTTCATGCCATCACAGAAGACAGTCGTGCCGTTGAATCGCTACGACGAAGCCGACAAGATTGTCGCAAAAGCGCTGTACACTTTCAATGGACAGACAACTAGGGAGCTTAGTTTTAGGAAAGGGGACATTATAAATGTTAGAAAACAAATTGATTCCAATTGGTACGAGGGAGAGGTGCACGGGAAAGTTGGACTGTTTCCTTACAATTACGTTGAGGTAAGAGCTTTAGAAAGCTATACGACTAATGGATTCAAGTTAACCCTAATACTATAAAGGTATTGAAGGTTTTGAAGGTTTTGGCTGGTGGGAGGCTTCGGCCGTGGCTAGTTACCACCCTACCGGCAAAGACGTACCGCCAAGCGATTTAGCGTTCCGGTACGATGCCGTGTAGAAACCGAAAGGGGTGTGGATTTTCATCCTTCTCCTAACAAGTTAGCCCGGTTCCATTTTAGACTGTACCATCACTTACCATCAGGTGAGATTGTAGTCAAGGGCTAACTTGTAAAGAATAAAAAAAGGTTATATTTGCGCATGGGAAACATAAATTTTCGCAGTATCAATGATATTTTCCCCGTTCCCAAAGGAATACGGGGATAATATATAAAATATAGCGTTCCTCAATAAATGGGCTATCTAACACAGAAAGAAATTTTCAAATCGGACCAGTAGTTCCTGAGATTAGCGCGTTCAATTAAACTAACAAACAAACTCTTCAGCTTTATAATATTAGTATAGATTACTGAGTTACCTACTTATCAATTTACATTTTCCAGTTACTAAAGGGCGAAGCAGTTCAAACACTAAAAAAACCAGCCGTCGTTGAAGGGAGAGCTAGAGCAAAATTTGATTTCATAGCACAAACAAATCTCGAACTACCTTTGAAGAAAGGCGAAATCGTGGTTCTGTCGAGGCGTATCGACCATAATTGGTGGGAAGGCAGAAATGCCAGCAGAACCGGAATATTCCCAGACAGTTATATAACGATATTGCAAGAGCCTAGCCCGAGTAAACCTGGTAAGTAGCATTTTTATTATGCTTTACATGGTCAGTATAGATTAAAAGACATCTATTGCATGCTAGACGAAACACGTTACCACGATCAGTTTTGTATAAGAAACTAGTAAATAGCCGCGTGTTTTTACCCGCGTGGTTCCCGTTGCCGTAGGAATACAGGGATAAAATATAGCCTATAGCCTTCCTCGATAAATGGGCTATCTAACACTGAAAAAAATTTTCAAATCGGATCGGAGTAGTTCTTGAGACTAGCGCGTTCAATCAAACAAACAAACAATAAAATATAAATAAATAAAAAAGATAACCTGTGCAACGAGTGGCTAATTTATTCAATAGTCCATTAGTCCAAGTGGGGATCGAACCTGGTACCTTCTGGATTTGAATTCGGACACCTAACGGAGTTTTTAATTGAAGCTTTTGAGTAATATTGAGTAAATATTTTTCAGAGTCGCAGCCAATCACAACTGGCGACAAGCCGGCAGCATCGCCCGCGGCGCACGGGCTGTTGAACGGCACCGACAAGCGCAGCATGGGCTCCCACAGCTACACGCCGCAGCCCAACAGTCCCGCGCTGTCCAACGCCCCGCCCGCCACTCAGCCGCTATCAGGTATGACTATAATACCTATTCTCAACTTTCTACTGCCAAAGCACAGTAGGGCAAGAAGAGATAACGAGATAACTTCTACACACAATCACTCACAACAAAAGAGAACGCTATGTCATTTCATTCAAGTCTTCGACCAACATCTTGAGAAACTTTCGCTCAACTGCTGCAACAGAAGGCAGTGAATCTTGAGACCGCGTGTATTGTGAGGAGGTTCCTCACTCTGGTGCACTTACCACCGGTTGCTTGAGCACTCAAATGTCCCACAGAAAATTAATAAAAAGACAAATAAATAAATTATAATAACAACTGAGCAAACAAAGCAGTTGTCCTTAATCGAATGTTGCAGACTTCTTGCGGTTTTTCAATTTTAATATACGGAACCTCGTCCGCAGGTTACGTGACAAAGTCGTCACAGAGAGCGTCGGCGGCGGAGCGCGGGTACGGGCCGCCGACGGGCGCCGGCGTCGACCTCAACAACACGGAGCCGTTATACGTTGACACCAACGCTGAGGCTGTGCCGTACGTACTAATTATCCATCATTATCCGTTACAGGTCCAGGCCTTCCTCGTTATACGATTATTAGTGCATTTCGATGACCTATTAAAGTTTACTTTCGTGGAGGAAAAAGCTGCCACGTTCTTTGTTAGTATATTAAAATGACTAGGAAAGAGTTTTAATTAAATTTTTGTTCAATTTAAATTTAGATTACATTTTAATTACAGAATACCTAATTTTCGAGATGGCTGGTGGATTTATAAATCTCTACCTATTCTGTTGTTGGAATGGAATGAGCCATGTTCAAAATTAGACTAAAATAAAGAAGTTTCGTTCTTTCTATACCTACTAATATTAGAGGAAGGATTTCATTGCTTATTTGCTATTCAATGCAAATAAACAGACTCCGAAACTACTGAACCTGTTTGAAAAATTATTTAACTGTTGGGAAGCTACATTATCCCCGGATGCTATATTTTATTCCCGAATTCTTCCGGGAACGGGAACTACGCAGGTGAAACCGCGTGGCGTCTAGTAATGTATAAAACTTAATTAAAGAATAAAAATGTCACCTTTAGCTGTCCAAGAAAATTGACACACAATATCTCTTCTCTTCTCAGATATCGCGCAATGTACAAATACCGACCACAGAACCCCGACGAGCTGGAACTGAACGAGGGCGACACGGTGTACGTGCTGGAGAAGTGTGACGACGGCTGGTACGTCGGCTCCAGCCAGCGGACCGGGAGATTCGGCACTTTCCCTGGTAAGATATATACCAAATGGCAGTTACAGATACCTCTACTAAAACCATACTAGATGTGCACTGTTTACCAACTGTTGACGGTAGTAAGTTGTAAATCAATTTTTTTCGGGCATCTGCAATCCCTCTGTGAGTTTCCTAGGTTGATCCTATAAGGTAAGATACCTAGATGACGTGCTCTAGGAAGATAGCGAAGAAAGTGCATAGATGATGTCAAAGAGTGGACCAAATAACCTATACACAGCTTTAAAAATTTTGCAAAATACCGGAACAGTTTTCTACACCATGACCGCCAAGCTTCAGTTGGAAGAAGGCGCCCGATGATGATGATGAGATCCATTTTATAATCAACGAGATATTGTTTCCCAGTGTTACCAACTAAATGCTTCTAAATATGCCCAAGTATATTCAGATTGAGAGCCGTGGTAGCCCAGTGGATATGACCTCTGTTTCCGATTCCGGAGGGTCTGAGTTCAAATCCGGTTTGGGGCATGCACCTCCAACTTTTCAGTTGTGTGCATTTTAAGAAATTAAATATTACGTGTCTCAAACTGTGAAGGAAAACATCGTGAGGAAACCTGCATATCAGAGAATTTCTTAATTCTCTGCGTGTGTGAAGTCTGCCAATCCGCATTGGGCCGCATTGGTGGACTATTGGCCTAACCCCTCTCATTCTGAGAAGAGACTCGAGTTCAGCAGTGAGCCGTATATGGGTTGATAACGATGATATTCAGGAGGTTGTTTTCACCCTCTGACATAATATATTTGCACGTTCCAGGTAACTACGTGGAACGCATCTGATAGCGCCAGACGCTGCTGCGGCGACTCCGCCGCGCCGCGCTGTGCACTCGACGCACAACATAAACACAACCTTACCTACTGCCTACATACAAACAAACAAACACTCCCAAGATCCCGAGAACTAACTTTCTCTCTGTCTATTTTTCAAAACAAAATGCATACAACAAAGTGCTTTGATTACGATATTCCATCACCTTGGGGTTCCAATGGTGACCCCGCATCGAAAAGCGAAGTGTTGGTCGACCCCCTACTAGGTGGACTGTGGACATCAATTGTCTACTGCAGGGAGCCGCTGGATGCTGGCAGCTCGAAACCGTTTTGTTTGGAAGTCCATGCAAGAAGACATATCCAGCAGTGGACATCCATCGGCTGATGAGTCCGTCTCCTTTATCGTTGAGCTGTAAGTTGAACTATGCGCAGTAATACATTTTCGGATGTTAGTGATTGGGACGTAAGCTAAAAAGTGACGCACGTGTAACATTATGACGCCATTACAATCGCGTTCGAACAATTATTTGATATTTTAAAGTACCGGTCAACTACGGGTGACGCGATTTATAATTATGTTTATAATTGTACCTGTATTGCCCAGACAACTGTCATGTTGGTTCAACTTACTTGCCAGGGTCTAGACCCATATAAAGAAAGAAAAGTAGCATAGGTATATTATCTCGTCTAAAATGACAACTTACACTCAAGTTTTGTCTCATTTTCTTCACGGTATGACTTTTCGAGAAAAAAGAACGGAAGACAAAGTTAGTTCCTATGGATACAATTTATTGATTTACACAAATTATTTACAAAAATATTATTGTCAAATTAATATAATAATTATGAAACTTTATCTAATATCTATATACAGGATAAATAGTATAAAAATATGTTTGGTACAGTGCAGGAAAACTTAGCAAGATATCTGTAATGTCATGCATGTTTGGTAGAAATTGGTAGGAATTGGTCACATTGAAAGATTAATCAATGTAGCAACTTTACAATGGACTCGAAATTTTGATTGTACTAACATTTGAACAGTTCACTAGGTATATATAATTAATGTTACCAAATTGTAAACCATGACTTTTATATCCTTTTATAAAATAATTCATGTTATATAAATATTATGGACTAATACCATTTATTAAATGTGCTATGGTACATGTATTTTTTCCAGCTTTAATATACAATTTTATTCTTAAAATTAATATAAAGGTATATTAATTTCGTTTGCTTTTGCATAGATTGAAAGAAAAAGGGAAAGAATATGTGTACCAATCGACCGAACCATCCCAAAGTTGTTTTGCGCGCCCAAAGAATATGTTATTGGATTTTTATGGTGTTGTATAATTGTATAAAACGTATATACCTGTAAAGTCGTTTATTAGTTATAGTAATTTATTTAATGTGTAGGAGCTGGGGATCGGAGCTCTTCTTTTAAAAGTAACTTTTAAAAGTATGCAGCAAAAATTACCTGTTTTGGGTAAATTGGGCAACTAACGTTTTCCTTCGAACGGCAGTCTTTAAAAATAAACTATGTACCTACTAAACAAAAACTATGTAACATAGCGTAACCTACCATGACAGTCTTTTTCAAATTTCTAATTTATTAAACAAAAGTCAAACTTTGAAAACTAACTATAATTTAAAGCAAAGTTTCGATATTTTGTGCATTGGCAAAATTAAAATCATCCTAATCATTACACGCTAACATATTTTAATTTTCATTAGCCACCGTGTTACCGTATTAACTTAGATATAAATATATAATGTACAAGTAAAGAAATACTCATAACTATGCAATGGTTGCAGTGGCGTGCACTTAGATGTATAAACGCAATGCTTACCCTGCGGATTCATTATGTGCCAGTTTTGGAGGAGAAATTTTCCACTTTGTGTGATTTGTACCTAAAGCGCATACCCTAGTTAAAACATTGTGCACGCCACTGAATGGTTGGTGTAAATAGGGCGAGTAATATTATGAGCAACGTTGACAATACTATTTTGTATGCTTAATTTAAAATTAGATGTATTAATAATAGTAAAATTTAAGTGAAAAATGCGATAGAAATTAATGTTTGACTTGGCTTATCAATGTCTAGTCATTCTTATTTCCAACTCAGTAAAGATGTCCTCTATACTTTTTTTGTAATACCTTGATCACGTTAATTTTTTTTTTACCTAAAAAGTCATCGATCTCCTATTAAAAAGTGGATGCACAATCAGCGACCAAAAACGTCCCCACTCAATGAGTGCCAAACACAACTTGGCACTCAATTCAAGTAGTCGCATTTGCAAATTCAACCATAAACTCAATCCTTAAGGTTGAATTTGCTCTGAATTAGGGGTTTATTGAATATTGGACTATATTTAAAGGGCTTTAGGTATCATTTTCTTTACCAATAGTTATAAAACTGTCAATGCAAAATTGGTCAGTTTTTGAGTGAAATTTTTTTCATGATAGTGCGTCCTTTTATTATAAGAGGTCAATGTAAAAAGTACAAAACATTGATTTACGTAAATTAGTGAATGTTGTTATTTTGCCAAACTGTCGTTTTTCTCGCCCTATGTAATCGCTTAATTCATGTATGGAATATAATTTTTATTTTAACCTATTGTTGTAGTTTTGTTAATTTATTTCTAGAAGCACAAACGTTTATTTGTTGTTGACACCTCGACATGCAATGTAACATTTACTGCTATTGTTCAATGTCATCACATCTAATATAAACTTTCTATTAAAAAAAACATCGTTTTATTTAAAGCGTACATAAGGTCCCAGGCGTGACTCCTATATCGGCATACATTGTACCTGTACATTAACATTAGATAACAGAATAAAAAAGGACATATTAAGTAAACAGCATCTGAATCCGTGATATCACAGTGGTGTGGATACGACCTCTGACTCCGATTACGGAGGGCGTAGCTTCGAATCCGGCCCAAGACATGCACCTCCAATTTTTCAATTATGTGCATTTTAACATGGGTTGATAGTGATGATGATGATGATGATGATGATGACGATGATGATGATGATGACGAATCATCATCGATGCAGCAAAGTGTACGCTCCAAATCCTTTCTTTTATATTTGGAGACAAGTTTGGACCTGCATGGTTACTAGATTGTTGATGATTGATGATAAAATAAAATTATATTTTATTAGTTTGTAAGTTATTTATGCACAGCAAAAAGAGGACAAAGAAAACTCTAAAACTGATTTATTTCTTGTAGGCTCTCTTTATCAAGTTGCTACCAAAACTAAGAGTTCTACTACCAATACGTTAGTAGGTAATCTAAAGAGGGCAACACAACGTTGCGTAGCAACCGGTCAAACACAAACAATGCGCTCGAAGTCACAAACATTGCTGCAGTGTGATTCATCATATTATTCTGTCAGCACAGTCAATTATGAGTAATTGTGGGTACATAACTGGATCTGCTGCTTGAAGTTTGTTCAAAATGGAGACGGACTGGCGTGAGATACTGAAGTTTTCACAAAGAGAATTGAAACAAGGAGAAAAAGAAAAACTTTGTGAAAGTTTATCTTGGATGGAAGCTGACGATATTGAACTCAACTTTACTGACTTAAAGATTTTGTTTAGACTCGCTCAAGACTTGATAAAATATAAAACTGAACAAGTAAGTAAAGAATTCAAAATATCTCGACTTAAACTATTATACCTACATAGATGTAAACAGTGACGTAGCTAGGCGTGGGCGAAGCGAAGCGTTGTGTATAATCTAGCAAGTTCGTGGATGACACTCCCATGAAATGCGGGCGACGGGGGGAAAGACTGCGCGGGTGTGAAATCGTGCGTGCGGGGAAGTGAGGTGCATCAGTCGTGGGTTTTTCATTCATGCTACACGCCCCCCGGCACGCGCGGACCATCGGGAGTGCTACGAACGGAGTTGCCATATACGACCTCGCTCTAAAAGGGAGCTCGCGAGGCCTTAGCCGGGTGGTTTTGACTTAAATACCATTTTATCATAAACATATCAAGGAAATGTTGTAATCAAACAAGACAATAGTTTTACAAAATCGGTTAGAAATGGATCACAAGTTGCAGCTAATGAGGCCGAATAATCGACAATGATAGAAAAGGACCTCGCTGATGTGACTTTTCTCACGTCTAGTCCATGCTACGCCACTGTATGTAAACTTTTTCTGCCCAAGGTCGTACACTGCAATGTTATTATATTGTCAGGGTTGTTACAACTTACGCTTTGACATTAAATAGTAGATTGTTACAAGGGTAAAAATAATATACATGCATTAATATAAATGCATAGCTTTAAGCAAGGTTATACTACATAATTTTAACGAAAATTTTCATCGAATATAAATTTGTAATAACATTAATATTTAGGTCAATGGAGTATTGGGTAAACTGGAAAAAACAAAAAGAAAAATTAAAACAAAAGAAAGAAGCACATTTACAGGTAAGATCAAATCACTCGATATAGTAATATATTCTGAGTCGTACTGGACTACTTAATAAATAAATTTTAAACTTGACTACTTAATTAAAAATATTTTAAAGTAAAACTCGTTTATAGATTCTCCTGCTATCAGCTCTGATAGTGTATTGGAAACAATAACACATCAAGAAGAAGTAATTAAAGCAAATAAAGATATTTTGGAACAACTGTATGCTGATATTGCTGAATTAGAAGAACGAAAAACTCAACATGAAAAGGACAAAAATAAAGATCAAGAAAGTGAGTCAAGTCGCGGTACGTTATCTGAACTAAACGCTGTCGCACAGTTGGAAAATGAAGTAGCAAAGAGAAATAAACATATACGAAAATTACTTGGAGATGTTAAGGTTAGACAAGTGAAAAATAATATAATTTTATGTGAAAGTTTATATAATTTTTGTAAGGAATTCACGTATCAAGGTATTAAACTGATCAACATAATATTCTAAATACCTACACGTAGTCACGGTTACAGAAAAAAAAATAACGGTACCTTTTATTAAATAACCTTTAAAAGTACTATTTGTGGGGAGTGTAGGCATTTTTTTAATTTTTTTTTTTATCTCATTGTTTTCAAAATTTATTTTGTAACAAACATTTCAAGCAAGTGACGCCGCCATTACATATATGTAATAATACCTACGTAAGTATTATTACAAATTTAATGTAATATAACAGGATAATGAAGAAAATTTCAATTTTTCGTCAGATCCTAGAAGAAGAAAATACAACAATAAAAGAAAAATTAATTATATTCAAAGACAAATTAAAAGAAGCTACACTGCTTATAGAAAATTTGAGCGAACAACTATTTACTTTTAATAACGAACAAACAAACCTGAAAGGTATTTATTACTAGTATTAATTATATTTTAATATTTTAAAAGTAGTGAAAACGAAGTAAGAAATTGTTTTTCAAAATAACAAAACTTTTATACGCTAGTAAAAATTAAAAGTCTTTATTCTACAAGTATGTTGCATATAAAAGATTATTTTTAGAGTACACCTGTATAATTACTTGAATATAATGCAGGTGTATTATGCATTACATTGCCCCTTATCTTCTTTTAACAAATCTTTTTTATTTTATGGTTAGAACTTCTGGCGAGGATGGAAGAAGAAAAAGCAAACTTAGTTTTAGAAATAGATAATCTTCAAAATGAAAGAAATAAAATTAATTTGTTATATGAAAAAACAGAAGAAAATGTTAAATCTGAACATCACCGTCTTAAAGTATGCGTTTATATTATTTCTTTTATTGAATGTATTAAGTAAACTTATATGGTTATAACAACTGGTATTTTTACTATAGGATATATTGAAACGCCATAAAAGTAAAATTGACGAGTTGTCAGCTGAAAACTCCCAGCTTAAGGAGGACATGATACAAAAATCAAAAATGAATATATCACCAAAGGTAAGTAAATAAATTGTCATATCATAATCAATCAGGAAAGTAAACACAGCATTACTAATAATTTCCAGAAAATTAAAATTGAAGAAATGAAAATTAAAGAATTACAAGAAAAATTGCTTGAGGCCTCTGAAGAAATGATTAAATCTGCAAACTTAATACATACTCTAAAGGAAGAAAATCAACGTTTAAAAGTGGTAATTGAAGATGTACCTGACGTCTCTGTATCTGAACATAAAAATGAGAGTGATGATGGTAAAGAAAAAAATATAATTAATAAACTTAAGAAAAAAGTCAAAAGTTTAAAATTAACTCTTCATGGGACGGAAGAAATGGTAGCTGTACGTGAAAAAGAGGTGCCTTTCTACTTTACATTATGTGCATAAAATCTAAATATTTACTACAAATAAACTTGAAGTTGTAGTTGAACGACTATGACGTCAGAATTTCTCAAATCGATGTTTAAAAGGTTGAATTATTGTTATTGGATTGACATTGTCTGGAAATTAGATTAATAAAACGTTAATGTTTACCTTAACCTTACAATTAGCAATTTGACTCGTCTTATACTAAAGCCATAGACGATGTGCACTGTTTATCAATAAACAAAGTAGAAATGAAGGAAGAAAACGCATGTTATTTCATAACTTATTTATTTTAAATTATGTATTGATAATTTTTTTCATAAAATGTTATTCAAATTATATTAGCTATATTTCTTAATTGTTCTAAGCTTATTAATATTTATTTTCGTTAACTTTGAACAAGTTAATTATCATGATTATTACATGTGAAATGACTAGCAATTTATACCCTTATTTTTAATTTGTTTGTTTGCAAACAGTGCACATTGAGCATGACTTAAGTATAGAAACCCTTTTTTTTACAAAACTGTTCTAATTAGCTTGCAGAAATCACAGCACAACTGAAACTTTTACGTTCAGATGATGGTATAAATGCTCTGATAGAAGGCATTCAGAATAAAAAAAGACATCTTAAAATCAAAGATGAAGGTATTAAGTCCTTAGTACAAGAGGTGAATTTATTAAACAACCTTGTTAGCAAATTTCAACTCGAAAATGAAACTATGAGGTACTAAGCATATTTTATACGTACTTACACTTAAAATTCAGTTGAACAATGTTTTACATTGCGTGTTATAATTGTAACTCGTAGATAGTCTTGAATTGGATTTGGAACACAAAAATATAGGTTTTATACTGTTTTTCAAGGTTTTTTTGCTAAGAATACTGTAACTTTTCATCTTTTAAATTGTATTAATTTTTATCGCTACAAAAGTAATATCTTGTTGGATTCAAATTTTTTTATAGTATTTAGTTCTAGAATACCAAACAGACGTACAAAATTAGCTTGTAAAAAAATATATATAATTCGGACTACTCAGTAAAAAGTTACTCGTGTTCATACATAAAAAATATACACGTCAAATTGATTGACCTTCTTTCCTTTTTATTTTTACAATATTTAAGTCAGGAATATGTACATATTCTTAAGTGTGATAAATGGAAAAAATAAAAAAGAAAATTCTAATTCATATAAGAAAGTTCTAATTTATAAAAAAAAATATATGATTTATTAACATTCCCTTTCAGGAAGAGGTTAGAAATACCTGAAAATGAAGAAATATATACACACGGAATATTAAAAAATTATAAAGATTTAGAAATTTCTAATGTTCAACTTCAAAATAAACTACAAGAATATGAAAATAAACTGGTTTCTCTTGAAATTGAGTGTTATAATAAAAAAACAGAGCTTCTACAACTGAGATCGAATCTAAAAACTTATGATGAAAATAACACAAATGACTTAAATAGTGTAAACGAAACATCTGATTTGATGAAGACTATATTAGAAGAAAACGAAGGACTCAGAAAAGGACTTACTGAAATTCTTACTTATTTAAAAGATAACAGTAAGAGTTTACCAAAAAAAACTTTATCTTGAAACTGTATACATATAATTAAAATAAATAGTAATATATTATAATTAATACATATTATATCTAAAAAATGTCTTATCAACAGGTAATACAACTTCTGGAATACTTTCTATGGAGTGTCCTAGTTTAGAAGCTATTTTAAATTCAATGGAAGCACGAAAATTGGCTGGGTGGTTTTCTCCACATATGACAACAATAATGGAATTAAAAGCGGCTAAAGGTGGCAAAGAAGCTTTAATAAGTGCTTTAAATGATTCTAGGTATCTAAAATATGTACAAACTTTTACTGCTATTAGTTACTTACAAATATTATATTTTTAATATTTCGATACTTTTCTATTTCATACATTAGGACAGAAACATTTCAACTAATGGAAAAGCTTTCTGAAGAAAAAAAGAAGTCATCTGATTTAGAAAAAGTAATACTTGGTATAAAAGAAAAAACACAAGTAAAACCTGAAATAGATGAAAAACTATTATTTTGCACTGATATGACGTTAGGAGAATTTGGATCATGGATGTCAAATAATACACTTGCAAAAATTGACTTTAGTGATGGTTATCAGATAAAAGATTTACTCAATAAGGGAAATGTCCTTTTCGAAAACCAATTTATACACGCTTTACAATATTTTCAAAATAAATTTACAATGCTATTTGATAAACTTACTTCGTTAACAATATCTGCCAAAGACGATTTAAATAGATGGCTGCTTAAAGAAGAACAATATAAAGCTGAAATAGAATATTTAAAATGTCAAATAGATGAAAATGAAGATGATACTAGCAACCGATCTCCTGGATTATTGTCTACTTCAAAGTTAAATCTTATGGATAGAAAGTATAGCTTTCTTGAAGATTCATTCAAGCAAATAAGAACTTTGAATGAAAATATAAAAAATGAACACTTAGAAATTAAAAAAGAAAAGATGATTGAAACGTTTGAGTACGAAAAAAAAGTGCAAAGTTTGTTAATATCAGTTTTAAATCTGAGTGACAAGTTGCGTAACTCTATACCGCTCGAGTTGTTTTTGAAACAAAATGAAATTCTTAATCAGTATATCTTAAAATATAGAAATGTTATTGAAAATAATAATAGGACCCATATTAAGTCACTAGATATTACTAAAAGGCTAGAAGATGACAAAATTGACGTTATTAATAGATTTCATAAATTAATTAAAGATAAATGTAAGTGAAAATGTTTAATTTATTTACATAATTAGTTGAATGTGAAATTTTGTTGACTATATATTTTGTTTATAATTTTCAGCAATAACAGGAGTGCAACAGTCTAATAAGATATTATCAGATGTAGAACAAATAGTATTACAAAAACAGCTCGAACAAATGAGTCTTGAGTTAAATAAAAGAAATTCTGAGATTGAGATCTTAGAGAGAAAAGTATTGGATTTACAAACCTCACAATCTATACTAATGTAATTTTATTTTTATACTCTGAATCTAAGGCTGTAATTGTTCAATTACAGAAACTTACAATTTATTTTACTTGTTTTCAGAGACAAAACAATGAGTAAAGAAGCTAACGAAGATATGAATATTGATCAAATTAAATTGTTGCAAGAAGAAAATAAATTCCTTAAAGACCAACAAAAAGAGATACAAAATAAATATGACATTTTACTTTCACAAGTACTTATAAAAATATTATTTATTTTTATTACTTTATCTAAACTACTCTACTTTGTATGCTCGTAATTAAGTTATTGTGATAATTGTTAGTTTTAATAATATAGTTTTTGCTCATCATTTTGTTTTATTAATAATTGTATAATTTAATTCAACTTTAGGTAAAGGCGAATGAAAAACGAAAATTAAACAATGATATAGAAATAAATATGTTGAGACATCAAGTTCTTGATCTTCAGTCGACGGGAGACAATAAAGCTATAATTGCTAGGTTGTATTTAAGTCATCGTTTTTAAATCTAAATTATCACTATTTGTTTCAAAATAATAATTTTCTTACATGGCGTTCATATCATTTTTTCTCATAGACTCAGTGGTGAAGTTTTATTAGCACATGTCCAGACGTCTGAAAGCAATGATAAAATTGAGTCCTTGAAAATAGATTTACACAAAGAGAAACAGATGAGAGCAGAAGCAGAAGAAATGTTAAATAAACGTGAAAAAGTATTTGATATTTACTCCAAAAGGTGCAATAAACAGTTGAGGTAAATCTTAATACATTATTATATATGTGGGAGAAAACATATTATTTATAAATGCATATAGTTAAATAAACACAGTTTATAGAATAATTTTAAATTGTAAAATAATTTACTTTTCAGATCTATGAGTGATATTGTAGAAGTTTTGCGTAATCAATATAATGGTTGTTTACCTCTGATCTGTGCAGAAACTTTTTACCATAAACTTGAAGAACTTCAACGTAAATCACAAGAGACTCAAGAAAAATTAAATGACTTAGAAGATTTACAGTCAAACCTAATGACTAAACACAGTATTTACAGTCAAATATTAGATCTATCTAATACAAAATGCTTTGACGATGAAGACAGTTGTCATCATAAATTGCAAAACATTGTAATGGTGAGTCTACAAATTACTCTTACAATACATACATTTTAGTATTTTACATATTTTCTAAAATAATCTCAAGGAATTGTAAAATAACTTTATTTTAGGAAAATACTCAAAAATTAGAACTTGAAAATTATAATAAAAAAATAGCAGTTTTAGAACAATCTCATAAAAATCTTTTGGAGCGTTGTAATTTGCTAGAAAAATCTTTGCTATTAGTAAATCAAGTGTTTAAACAATCAAGTTCTAAATATGAAAACTCTGTTTGTCAAAAAGAAAATGAAGAACTAAAGGTTCAAGATATTCAAACCAGTGATGAAACAAATAGTAAAGGTACAGTACCTACTAAATGATTATTAAAATATAGAGAATTTATTATTTAATTTCTTAAATTTTTTTATTTAATATTTAAGGTAGTCTTACGTATACGATATTACATGAAAAACCACAAAATTACAATACAGAGGCTAGCAGAATAAAGCAGATTGATGATGCTAAATTAAATAAGACTGTCATAGAAACTAAAAAGGTAGAACACAGACAAACTCAGACTCATTTATTCTCGAGACCAACAGATGTAAAAAAAATACAAACCGACGATGATGAAAACTCAATTGAATTGAACACCCATGTAAATAAACTTTTGAAAGATAATAAACATAAAGACAAACTCTTAGAGGATCTGAATTCAATGTCACGTCGACAAACACAAGAATTGTCTCTTTTGAATACAGAAAAAAGTGAATTGAATAACAAATTACAAAACGTTATTGGTATTATCCGTGAAAAAGATAAAATAATAAAACAATTAGAAGCTGTTATTGATTCTACGAAAAAAGAAATACATGAATTCAAATTAAAAGAAATATCACAAGTAAATGCAAACGAAGCTATAACCACTGAAAACCAAGATTTAATAGAAAATTTAAAGAAAATAGAAAGTGATAAAAATAACGTTATAGTAGAATACAAAGAACTATTAAAAAAAGAAAGGCAGGAATATTTAAAATCGATAAAAAAATTACAGTCGGATTTGTCAGACTTGCAGGCTGTAGTCGATGAGTAAGTATTCACTTTCCACATCGTATTTCACCATCAATCATATTAGTGTTTACCTATTTTGATAACTACACCTTATCTTTCCTATGCTATTACGTACTCTATAATAAATTACGTATTTATTACAGAAAACAGTTTAAAACGACGTCTCCCAAAAATGACATTAGCAATGAAGTGACTAGTAAATATAGAATAAAAATTAATGATTTGGAAGATAAATGCTTTAAATTTCAAAGTGCTGTAGAAGGATACAAAACTGACTTGTAAGTTACTTCTCGGTTATTAACTCTTGATTATTTGATGAGCTTTACAGTCTCAGTTAATATACTAGTGGACGCTCGCAACTTCTTTAGCGTGATATTCAGTATTTTGCAAATCCCGCGGGAATCGTAGATTTTCTGGAATTAAAAGAAGCATTTATATTGCTCTATAACCTCCTCTATTTAACAGTGAAAGTCCCACTTAAATCGGCTCAACTACTCCAGATATAAGTCCAGACGAACAGACAAAAAATAAAATATTGTGTTTTAATTTCGTGTAAAACTTTAAGCACTTGAGAAAACAGTTATCTTGGAATCTTAGATACTAAAATTTTATTTACTTGTAATTTTATACATTTTTTTAAGAAAAAATCAACAAAGTGAATTAGAACGTTGGAAAGAATTAGCATTAGAAAGATTATCAAAAATGGAACAACTTAGTACGCAATTGAAAGAGAGACACAATCATGAGGTAAGTATTAATTTTATAGAATAAAATTAAAAAAATAATAGGTACATTAAAAATTAAACGGGAATGAACCAAAGATAAAAAAAAAACACTTTGAAATTGTTAAATGGTTATTAGAGATGTTATACAAAATTTTGCAGATGGAATCATACAAAGCTGAGAACCAGCATTGGATGACACAGCTCAATGAGACTCAACGGGAACATATGGAGCTACGCACCAGATTAGCAGAACAAAAAGCTTTGCACGTAAAACAATTGACAGAAAAGGACGCCCAGATTGAAAATCTGCGCTCAGTTATAAATAATCTAAAAGTAAGTAATAAGTAAGACAGAACTGTATTGTCGGGTAATCGCTTGTGGTCCCTTTTCGTAGAGTGAATTAAATCTTTAGTTTGATTTGGTACAGGTTTAATCCTGTTCAATTGTATGTTAGCTATTACGATTCATTTTCAATCTATTTTCATGTTTTAATTTACTGTTGTAGTAAAAAATCACAGTTTTATTAACAACGTCTTATCTTGTTTTTTAAATGCCTTTGGTCAAAATTTTGTCTTGTTAATTAAAATAAAACACTATTAGGTTAAATATATTATAATGCCCGTAACTTTTAGACACAAATACTGAACATGCAGACAATGCTCACAACAAATGACCCTAGTTTCGATTTATCCGCCATTGTTGAAGTTGACGAATTGAGCGACGCGGCATCACAACTGGGATCTGATAGATTGGAACTGAAGTTTGAATCCACAGGCGACTTGAACGAAATGCAAGACGATTTTGTAAGGATTTCCAGCACTTCTACAGCTATATGGTACGTACACATTATAAAGTAAAAATGTAAAAAGTTTTGTATTTCATGCAATAATATAAAACGATATAAGTAAAGCTGCTTTAAACTTTCAGGCAAGAGCCGATGATTGAGCGTTTACGAAGAGAGAAACAGTTAATTGGGAAACAAAACACTATATTGAGGAGACAGATAAAAGTGCTTGCTGCTAGGGAGCGTAGGTCACGCCTCGATGCCCAGAATCTCAAAAATCAAGTCTTTCGTATGTAAGTAATTCGTATAGTAGTAAACTTTTTTCTCTTTGTCTCACTAGAATTCCAGCAAGTTATATATTAGACCGAGAATCCAAAGCTCCTCTAGTAGAATCTTACCAAATTTGGCTGGGCAGGGAGATGAACACGAATGGAGCAGAAAAGTGTTAATCAATTTTAAAGGATATCCTTAACATGTTGGTCACAAGTCCTGAGCTCTGCTCGGAGTTTTTCTTTCTGCCACACGAAGGATCCGTCACCCGCACGGTGAACCCATGTTATTCTAAAATATTCGTCTCATAACAATATCCTTTACTATTCAGACTTTGTTTTACTTGCCATGATAACGAAGTTGTAGTACTGCAGTTTTTTAAATTAATCTTTCAGCACTACCACGGGTAACAAAGTTCCTTCGGCGGAGTCTGCTGCCCTTCAAAATAAGATAGCATCTTTACAAGCACAACTTACAAGTGCTCGACGTGATGCCCATTCCTCTGTAGCGCTTTGGGATAAATGGAAAAGGTAATAAAATATCAAAATTTTGAAAATCGTTAATATTAAGTTTTTAAAACATAAAAATTATTTTGATTAGAGCGCAACAATTATCTGAACGTTGGCAAGCGAAATACGATGAAAAGTGTCAAGAAATGAAGAAGCTAGAAGTGAGCTTAAATTTGTCAAAGTCTGCCATTGCAAGGCTGGAAAAAGAGAAGCGCACACTTTTTATAAGATTGGGTGATATAAAACGTGAGTAAGGTTTGATTTATTTTTAACCGATGCTATAACATTATAATAAAGAATCCGTAATACGTAACAATAAAGAATCCGTAATACGTAACGCACTTCTAAGAGAACATGACAACTGATTATATACAAAACAAGATAACAGTAAAATATTGAAAGTGTAGTGAAATATTGAAAAAAGCTACATTATATTTAAATTATTGTGTATGTCGTGGTAAGAAATTTAATTAGTGACAAAAAAAATAAAAATATTTTATTATTACCATTACCTAATAAAATATATTACTCTATAGATGAAAAAACACTGGACATAGAGAAACAGGATGCCGAAACATCAGAGAAAGTTCTGTCAAAGGACGAAGACAGCTTTACTCCTCCGCCAGTATCGACGCGTGCACTCCTTGGCAGAATCGAAGCGCAACAGCGTAGAATTGCTGCGCTGGAACTTGCAGAAAAGGTAAGTATAACATTACAAAAAGCATGCCAGAATTTATTGTATCCTTAAGAATATAATATGAAAGTTAATAATTGTTGTAAAGTGATAATTGCAATTGGGCAGGCAATATTAATATATTGCTAATCTTAATTATTTTATAATTATCTGTCTGCACTCACAACCATAGTGTACCTATTAATGTCAATTGTCAATGTCATCTTAGTTTATAATATATTGTCTGTGACAATCTCTCTTTCCGCCAGCTCTGCGATAGGGAACACGCAAAATGTAAATTAGCTCTGATTGTTTTAATAAAACTTAGCAATTCCACTGTGACTCTTATTTATACTACATGTATAACCTTAATAAACTCAAGAGGTTATAGGCCGATCACGCGATTTACAAGATTTGGTGAAAATTTTGAGAAAATACATCTACTGCGTGGACCGCGTGGTAACACGTTGTCACCCATTGTCACCAGAGCTCATCAAAAATGGCTTCTGCGAATCCTGTTGCGAGTGGATATCTGCATCATGAAAAGCTAGAAGGCGTGAGTAATTATGTAATCTGGAAATTTAACATGCGTCACTTACTCATCATAGAAGATTTGTGGTCTTGTGTTGAAGGAGCTGAGCCTGTCGATCCTGCAAAGGATTTACGCGCGCTCGCTCGTATAAGTTTATCTGTTAAACCTATATGTGTGCAATATATACGAAATGTTACTACAGCAAAGCAAGCGTGGAACAAATTAAGCTCAGTCTTTGAAGACAAAGGATTCGGGAGGCGTGTCGCATTGTTGAGACTATTACATCACGCTTCATATGCCGATTTTAATAGTATGGAGAAATACTTTGAACATATTACCACTCTTGTACAACAATTGGTAGATATTGGTCGTACCATAGAGGATGCTGAAGTGGCGGAGATAATTTTAAGCGGCCTTCCACAAGAATATGATATAATAGTTTCCAGTCTCGAAGCGGTTGCCTACACAGGTATAATATCCAGTGATTTAGTACGAACCAGGTTGTTGCAAGAAGAAGAACGTCGACGAAGGACTGAAAGCAGAGACGATATGGCCCTTTTGTCAAAGCAACAATACCGTAAGGCTAAAAAGGTACCTGTTTGTGATTTTTGCCAACGCAGTGGACACAAAAAATCAAAATGTTTTAAATACAAGAAAGAACAGCGAGGCAACACAACAACAGCATTGGTGGCCAACTGTTTTGGTGTCTTCGAGAACAAGGACTGGATTGTGGATTCAGGCGCGTCTATGCACATGTGTAAAGAAATAAAGTGGTTTAGTTATATTACAAATTGTGATAGAACTGTACAAGTTGCTGATGGTACAACCTTAAGATGTCTAGGTTACGGTAGTGTTAAGATTCCTATGAAAAATAACAAGACACAATTAGTTACAGACGTTTTATATGTACCTGACCTCTCAACAAATTTAATTAGTGTATATAAATTATGTGAGAAGGCTTTGTCTGTTAAATTTAATAATACTAAATGTTATGTTTTCAAAGGGGAAGTTCTTGTTGTATCTGCCACCAGACAGGGGGGTATTTATATTTTGGACAATGTTTTATATGATTCACAGGAGCAGTCTTTAGCTGTAACCAATGTGAATATTGTGTCCCAGCCACAAAGTTCGCTTGACACAACGGAAAATGCCAAAGTTACACCTGACTTGTGCTTATGGCATAAGCGGCTTGGACATTTGAGTCATCATGGGGTAAGTGTTCTCTGTAAACTCGCTTTTGGTGTTAATATTCACTCGACTCAGCATGGTGCAATCACTAACAAGTGTGTAACATGCGTTGAGGGGAAGCAAGCAGTGCAAAGTTTTCCTAGGGGTGAAGCAAAACGTTCCAAGCAGTTGTTGGAGCTTGTTCATTCTGATGTGTGTGGTCCGATGCCTGTATGTAGTCTGGGTGAGTCTAGATATCTGGTAACGTTTACCGATGATTTTTCTAGAAAAACATATGGCTATTTATTAAAATATAAATCCGAAGTTTTGTCCAAATTTAAATATTTTAAAGCAACTGTTGAAAAGCAAACTGGGTTTTCTATAAAATGTCTGCGAACTGATAGGGGTGGAGAGTATTGCAGTGCTTATTTCTCTAAATATTTACAGAGTGAGGGTATAGTTCATCAAACTACTGCTCCTTATAGTCCGTCTCAAAATGGTGTCTCTGAGAGACTTAACCGGACACTTTTTGAGAAAGTTCGCTGTATGCTTCGTGAAGCTAGTCTTCCTAAAGAGTATTGGGGAGAAGCTGTAATTACAGCTATATATCTTAAGAACAGAAGCCCTACAGCAGCAGTTCCCAATAAAACTCCAGAGGAGGCATGGACAGGTAACAAAGTCAACCTGAGCCATTTACGTGTTTTTGGTTGTCTAGCTATGACACTTATTCCACAGGTAAAAAGAGATAAGCTTGATTCTAAATCAAGATCTTGCATCTTTGTAGGATATTGTGAGAACACTAAGGGCTATAGATTGATTGACCCCACTAACCCTAAGCAGATAATTGTTTCCAGAAATGTAATATTTTTTGAAAACCATTTCTTAAACCACTGTGATAATACAATGATACACTGTGATAGTAGTAATAATAATAATTTTATTTATAATAATATAGGTATGCAAAGCAACCCTATAAATGAAAATTATTCAGGTTTGGATTTGCAAAGCATGGTTCCAACTGAAAATAGAAATATTAATAATAATGTGGATATGCAAAGCATAGGTCCAAATGAAAATAACATGGATTTGCAAAGCAATAGTCCATGCAATCATGAAAATGACATGGTCATTAATTCTAGTCAATCTGAGCGGAATAATGAATTTTTGTCTCCAGTTTCAGGGGAATCTTCCTTCCAAAGTGCTGAGGAGAGTGTGCTGAGTGAAAGAGACAGTAATCAGTCAGATGCAATGGTATGGAACGAGACTATCGTTCGAGGGGAAGATTTAGTGCTACAGGTTCCCAGTACCAGTTGCGAACGACTGGTTCGTTCCACTCGGAATAAAAAGCCAGATAGGTATAAAGATTATGACTTATCTGATTCATCAGATGTATCTTTTCTTTGTCAATGGTTTATCTATGATGAACCTCAATCTTATGATGAGGCAATGGCAAGTCCTAATAGAGATTGTTGGCTCACAGCAATGCGTGATGAATATAATTCTTTAATAAAACATAATGTTTGGCAATTAGTTGATAGACCAAAGGACTGCAATATAGTTAGTTCCAAATGGGTTTATAAATTAAAATCTGATGAGTCAGGTAACAGTACAAAATATAAAGCACGTCTTGTGGCAAGAGGTTTTAGTCAAAA
The DNA here is from genome assembly GCF_947172395.1 of Bicyclus anynana. Lineage (NCBI taxonomy): Eukaryota > Metazoa > Arthropoda > Insecta > Lepidoptera > Nymphalidae > Bicyclus > Bicyclus anynana. The sequence continues at coordinate 10,846,480 of NC_069094.1, read as the reverse complement.
ACCGGGTGTTGACTACTCTGAAACTTTTTCACCGGTAGTACGTCATACTTCTCTTAGAATTTTGTTTTGTATTGCTAATGAATTAAATATGGACATAGAACATGTGGACGTAAACACAGCCTTCTTACATAGTAGTCTTGATGAAATTATTTATATGGAACAGCCTTTAGGGTTCTCATATGATAAGACTAAAGTTTGTTTGTTACAGAAATGTTTATATGGCCTTAAACAGGCAAGTAGGCTGTGGAATAATAGTGTAAACGTTTTGTTGACTAACAATGGTTATGTACAAAATAGATGTGAGCCATGTGTTTATATAAAAAGAAATAACAAGCAATTAACGATTCTGGCATTATATGTTGATGACTTTTATATCTTTAGTAATAGTTCTAAGGATAAGGAAAACTTGTATGACTTGCTAGAATCTGAATTTAGTGTTAAACGCCTAGGCATTTTAAAAAATTGTTTGGGTATGAAAATACATAGAGATAGAGCCAATGGGACTATAACATTTGACCAATCAGACTATATTAACAAGTTATTAAAGCGTTTTGGTATGACAAATTGTAAGAGTGCCTCTACACCTATGGTTGCTAATAAGTTGGAAAAAGGCTCATGTAACAATATTGTAGAGGATAGTATGTATCCATATCGAGAGTTGATTGGAAGCTTAATGTATTTGTCAGTATGTTCAAGGCCTGATATTACTTATGCTCTTAGTCATTTAAGCCAATTTAATACTGCATTTACACGAGATCATTGGCTGGCTGCAAAAAGAATATTAAGATATTTAAATGGCACTAAAGATAAGAAATTAGTTTTCGTTAAATCTGGTACTTTTGATTTAACAGTTTTTGCAGATGCCGACTGGGCCAATGATGTCGTAGACAGACGGTCTTATAGTGGATATATAGTTAAAATTGGCGGCTCTACTGTGCATTGGGAGTCGCGCAAACAGCGATGTATTGCGCTTTCAAGTACTGAAGCCGAGTACTTAGCCCTAAGTGATTCATGCAAAGAAGTGTGTTTTCTTAGAAATTTCTTGTATGAAATTTTTGTGAAACATTTTAATTGTCGAATCTTTAGTGATAATCAAAGTGCAATCAAATTGCTTGAAACCAATGAATATTGCCACAAGAAGACAAAGCACATTGACCTTCGTTACCATTTTGTTAAGGATTTTATTAGAAAAACGGATGTCACAGTCAGCTATTTACCCACTGAAAAAATGTTAGCTGACATGTTTACAAAACCTTTAACTAATCATAAATTTTTAGGTTTTGTTAATGACTTGGGTATGAAAGATGTAGAATCATAGGCATCTGTTCTTGTGAGTATTGGTATCCTTATAATTGTGAGTCTGTTGTACCACTTATACTATCATGCTAGATATGAGATGGGCAATGTAGAGATTATTTTTGTTATTAACCTGAGTTATTAATTTTTATGTTTTGTATAATCCTGCATTGTAGAGATTTGTTCTCATGTTACGCATGAGGGGAAGTGTTGTAAAGTGATAATTGCAATTGGGCAGGCAATATTAATATATTGCTAATCTTAATTATTTTATAATTATCTGTCTGCACTCACAACCATAGTGTACCTATTAATGTCAATTGTCAATGTCATCTTAGTTTATAATATATTGTCTGTGACAATCTCTCTTTCCGCCAGCTCTGCGATAGGGAACACGCAAAATGTAAATTAGCTCTGATTGTTTTAATAAAACTTAGCAATTCCACTGTGACTCTTATTTATACTACATGTATAACCTTAATAAACTCAAGAATAATCACCATCATTGTTGAAGGGTTAATTACAAGTCCAGCTCCTGCAATCTGTAAAGTTACAGCGAAGTGACATAGCTCATTTCCATGGCAATTACGTTGTTAGTGATTTTTTATGTTTGGCATCCCATAGAAATAAAGTTCAAATTCTAATAATACTTGTTGTTAGTCGCGATGTGCATGACATGTATATGGGCTTATCGTATGGTAAATGTCTAGCATATGGGGCTTAAAGTCCTAAATCTTGATTTAATCTACAGGACCCTACAATACGCGTGGCCCGACACGCACTTGGCCGGTTTTTATAGAAGATTTTTATTTTAGTATTTCTATATCATTCCAGGGTAATGAAACTTTGGTGTCAGAGTATGAGAAGTGTCTAGCAGAAATTACTTCGCTTAAGGGTCAAGTTTTGAAATTAGAGTCCACGCTGCTCGAAGCTCAAATTAGGTCACCAATAAATTCTGCGTGTGACACCAAACCGGAATTGGATTATTGGAAAAAGTAAGTAAAACTTATTTACTAGCAAATAACATTTTTAAATGATATCATATTTCGCCTCGCGAAATATAGGTAAAGCAGATTTTACGAAGCCGACTGCCAACCTTCAGCAGTCGGAGAGGCACCCTAAGAAGAAGATGTAACTACTAAATTGTACCTACCTATTTTCCTTATTTCTTTGGAAATAAATCGTTAAATATAATGTGTATGTATAGAGCTATTAAAAAGTTGCTTACCTGTTTACAGTTACTGCGACATGTTGAAAGAAGAAAATATGCAGCTAACTCTGCGGGTCAACTGTTTGGAGAACATACCCACCTCGGCCAATCAACAGCGAGTCAGCGATTTAGAACAGACTGTACTGACGCTTAGAGGTTTGTTGGTCCAGTAGTTACCATCGTGGTTTAGAATAATGAGATTCATTGATCGTGTTCTGGGTCAGGCTATGATATAACATTTAGTCAAGGAATGATGCAATCTAAGATGGAAGCGGGGTAACTTGTTAAGAGGGGGATGATTAAATTGCTTGGCGGTACGTCTTTGCCGGTAGTTTGGTAACTAGCCACCGGCGACGCCTCGCAAAAATTATCTCCGCCAACCAATCCACAATCCTTTTTTTGATGACCACCAAAATAGACTGATACGTAATGATGGTCACTTTCTAATACAATACTCAACTGTGTTAGTGGAGTATTGTATTAGAAAGTGACCATCATTACTCCTTATATCAAATACTCCTTAGTCTAAAATCATAATAATTCCCTGTCATTTTATATTTCAGGGCTCGTCAGCAAACTACAGGCGGACCAAAAATCAGGAGTTAACAAGCGTGTAGACTCACGCCCCAGCAGTGGTCGTAGCAGCTCAGAAAAGGTAACTTTACCTTCTAGGGCTTTGCCAATTAATTTCCTACTTATCTTATTCTACAAAAGTTGTACCGCTAATTGTTTTTATTTTATCATACACTTCTTTTCCTTTATTTTTGGTTCTCAAAAGTCATTCTTTACAAATTGTCAAGTTTTATAAGTACGAGTATGTTCAGATACTTACCTACTTTCCTTTACAGATTCGCACGCAAGTAGAATCATATCGTATTGAAATCTCTAACCTCAAAAAAACCATTCTTGAAAAAGATGCTCTTTTGGAGAATTCAAAGGAAATGCTTAGGATAGCCGCTGAAAGAGAGGACGAATTACTTAGAGAGGTACAATTTTATAATTCATTAATTATTAAGAAGCAATTAATGAAATAGAAACAAAAAATATTATTTCCTTTTTTCACGAAAATAAAATATTTTTCTTTGTCAGTCAACTAATATGAATTAAATAATAATGAAATAATAGTGCCCATCGCCACAATGGTTCATAAAGCAAAAGTACCTTACCTTAGATAGAGGTATTAAATTTAGTACCTAATATTTTTTTTTCAGAATACACGCTTGCAGCGGCGTTTGGAACAAATAGAAATGAGAGGAGGTCTTATGTCTGCATAATAATAAGCGAGATTAGAAATATTAGATAATATGCTTAAGAAAAAAAAAGAAACCTTAGTTGATAAGTGAAAAATCAGACCAATATAATTATTGTTAATTAGAAAATTGTATAATACTCGTAGTGACACACAGTCTGTCTGTCTGTAACACCTCAATTAGTTTTATAGGCACGTTCTATAGATTCTTACAGTTCAAAACAATGACATATTTATTTTACGTAAGGTCATATAAGGTTAAGAGCTAAAAAACTATACAAACATACACTTTAATGTACAAAAACACTCTCATTTTATTTTATAGTTAATTTCTCAGATTTTTTTTTAATGTTACTTTTACTCTCAGACTAATTACATAAGTACTAGTATCGCACCCAATTACACGCACATAATAATTGTCTGTCGTTTTTTGAGGGAGACTAGATTTTTTTTTTATTTTGTATAAGCAATCAATTAGCTGCAATTACGCCTGATGGTAAGCGATGATGCAGCCTATGGTAGAACGCGCTTGCCTAAAAAATGCCTATTCACTCTTGATCTGAATACCTTGATACCCATATTGTAGGTGGTGGGGAAAACTGAAGCTGAAGATTAACTCACAGTTTATCTAGTCTCACTCAAAAAAAGACAAATCGAAAATAGTTAACACCGAAATGTGCGTACATCCGTGTACACACACAAACTATAATTGCTTTACAATGAATATTTTTTTTAATAAAGTATGCATTTTTAAAAACATTTTTTTTATTTTTATTGTATTCCTTAACTAAAAATGCAGTTGGATTAATACATTATAACAAATTATATATTTCGATTTCTCAAAGACACTATTCTTTCTATATAACACGACCAGCATGTTTGATATAAGTACATAATTATTATAACATTATAACATACACATACGTCATACATATACCTAATACCAACAGTAATATGTTAAGATCACTAGGTTATATTACTACACTACCATTATATGTAAATCGTGTTTTAAATTTCTCAAACTGTTGGCAGTAAAATTTCCTATAAATTTCTTTATTTCCTAAAAATCTGGAAGCACATTTTTCAATATCGCAGTTTTTTATTTAACAAATATTCAACATATAAGTCTTACTTTGAATACTATAGATAAACATTTGTATTAGTCGCTATAATTATTGTCTCATATACCAAAATCATATGTATATATTAGTTATTATCATCTGTAACGCTAATAAAAACAGCTTAATATCAAAGCTATTATAATGTATGTTATAGTTTAAAGAAAACGTTCATTTTATTTTTACAATAATGCAAAATATACTGAGGTACCTGGTAGTCTGTGTTTTAGGCCAAAAAAAAACACGAAAAAAATACGATTGAAATTCGATTTTGATTCAGTATTGGACTGATTTAAAAACTTAAATAAATAGTAATACAAGTAGATATCTACTACTATACTGCGTGCTTATTACGGCTTAATTAAAAGTAGTAATAATTTGGCAGAATATGGCATCAAACAAGCATTTAAAAGTAGTCATAATTTGGCAGGATATGGCATCAAACAAGCATTTAAAAGTAGTCATAATTTGGCAGGATATGGCATCAAACAAGCATTTAAAAGTAGTCATAATTTGGCAGAATATGGCATCGAACAAGCGTACACTGTTGGGCATAGGTCTTTTGCACGGTTTTTCAATATCCATTATTCATGGCTTTGGCATGCCTTTCTACTTCTGCGAAATCTCTTCAATTTAGGACCTTACGCCCATCGTAAGTTCAGTGTTTCCTAATGGATTCCATCTACAAAACAAAGGATTCAATTAGCCAACATATTTTATGCTAGATTGCTTGCGCTTTACAATTATGATTGATAATATCAAAAGTTTTAAGATGGTTATGCTAATGATGAACTAGCGAACGCCCGAGACTTCGTCCGCGTGGAATTCAGTTTTTCACAAATCCCGCGGGGACTATGGCTTTTTCCGGGATGAAAAGTAGCCTATGTGTTAATCCAGAGTAAAATCTATTTTCATTCCAATTTACAGCCAAATCGCTTCAGTAGCCGCAGCGTAAAAGAGGATATACACATACTTACACACTTAAACACTTTGACACAAACTTTCGCCTTTATAATATTAGTGTTATAGTGTGATAATTTTATGTTAGCTAATAGCGATATTAATATACGATGTTCTATGATGACCTGCTTTGATGTAACTTACTTAAATGTAACATGTTTATTGCATCTTTCTCACCTGAATACCAACTTTCTTATCAATTTTGGCTCTCAATATATTCGCTAAGGGGGGTGTGAAGAGTGCCGGGTCGGGATGCGCGTGACCAGCCTTCTGCCACGGCTGTTGCTGTTTCCAAATAAGGGATATCACTGACCCTACTACAAGGACCCACACGAAACCAATCTGAAAAAACATTTTTTATGCTTAAAAGACCGTAATAATAAGATCTTTCACTTTGACTTTTCGACAAAGAATGTTTTGAATTTATGGACTATATAAGAGCCTGTAATTACCAGACTTTTTCATGTTTAAAAGCTAAAAGTTTGCCAGCTTTAGCTACCATGGGTAAGGAGCTAGAGGTTGTAGCTTTGGGTGCTAGTAGACTTCAATAGTGCAGATCCTTAATAGGCCTTTTGTAGGTTGTTTTGTACAAAAAGCCTATGTACTGCAGTGGACGACCATCCGCTGATATGATGATGATGATGATCCTCATTGTGTAAGTATAAAACATATTTTTGATACTTAACACACATTCCATTACACATAAACATTTTCTAGGGGGTGGGAATAGAATCCACCATAAACTTAGGTCACCGTAAAATTGTAAATACCGTCGGCTTATAATATCTCTCGCGTGATTGTGAACCTTCGATAGATTGTGAACCGCAATATACTGCTTACAATTTAACGTGTTCGGTAGATTGTAAGGATTATTTTTATTTTTATATTTGTACATTCAATAATAAAATTCAATAAAAAAATACCTAATCTAACCTTAAGTTCACAATCCATCGATAGTTCACAATCTCGCGAGATAGATTATAAACTAACGGTATTTACAATTTTACAACGTTGACATTCACCTACTATTAGGTAGAGCCTTAGGTACTTAATATTATTAAAAAAAATAGTTAACATCAATCTCATTGTAATATAAAAGTAAATTAGGCACTTACTGGGCTTGTCCACATATATGAGACCCTGTACATATAGAAGTAATCGCTAGGTTGCGACTGAGGCGGTGTTGGCATGGTGACATTGAAAAGACAACCTTCCACGCTGACTGGCAGCTTCACTGGTGCTGGCCGAGGTCCTCCAAAACTAATCCAAAGCGTCATCGCCATACCGCTCAACAGAGCTACTGATACACCCTGAAAATAACTTATCGATTACTCTTTAGCAAGTTGGATGTGCCATGAACAGCAAGTAAAGGACATGCATGACTTGGACGCTCGCTGTTTTTGACAAATCCCGCGGGAACCATAAATTTTTCCGGGATAAAAAGTAGCCTATGTTCTAATCTAAGGTTTAGTTTATCTTCATACATTTTTTCAAATCAGTTAAGTGGTTTAACTATGAAAAGGTAACAGACAGACAGACATACTTTCGTATTTATAATAATAGTATGGATATTAACTACTATGGATATAAGTAAATAGTATGAATGCCAGATAACCTATGTAAGGTACTTCCTATAAATCTGAAATTAGGATTTTACACAGCAAAAGGGATTACAACCCTATATCGCTAGTTACAAAGGTTTGCGCGTTTAAACAAACGAACACACATTTTTCTTAACTTAATTTTAATACCTATATATATAATATAATATAAATATATACTTAAATATACTTAAACAATACACATCACTATCTAGCCCCAAAAGCAAACAGAGTAGCTTGTGTTATGGGTGCTAAGATAGTTGATATTATAATATTAATATACAATTATATACTACATATAAATACTTATATATTGTATAAATACACACAGACACTGGAAAACACCATGCTCATATTTTCCAGTTGTGGGAATCGAACCCACGGCCGTGGATGCAGAAAGCAGGGTCACTACCCACTGCGCCACGCGGCCGTCAAAACCTATATTTTTTTAAAGTTTTCTATCAATATAGACTCCCAAAAAAAAGGTAATTGATTTTAATTGAAGTTAACAAACCAGAGCTCAACGAAAAATTTCTCACACAAGCTAGAATCACGTGATAAAACGTTGTAAAAAACTTACCATTTCATTTGCGTATGTGGTGAACATTCCAAGAGTGAATATGCCCAGTAAGGGTCCTCCGACCGCCCCGAATATCGTCAAGGCAGCTTGTAGAATTCCGCCCAGATGTTCAGCAATGAAGGCTAGAGCTAGGAACACTAGCCCGAAGAAACATGCCGCTAGCTTTGTTAGCCATGGTACATACGATGGATTCACTTTGAACCACCTAAAACATGAAATATATGCTGATATTAATTTTTGTTTTTATTCTTTACAAGTTAGCCCTTGACTACAATCTCACCTGATGGTAAGTGATGATGCAGTCTAAGATGGAAGCGGGCTAACTTGTTAGGAGGAAGATGAAAATCCACACCCCTTTCGGTTTCTACACGGCATCGTACCGGAACGCTAAATTGCTTGGCGGTACGTCTTTGCCGGTAGGGTGGTAACTAGCCACGGCCGAAGCCTCCCACCAGCCAGACCTGGATAAATTAAGAAAATCTCAATCTGCCCAGCCTGGGATCGAACCCAGGACCTCCGTTTTGTAAATCCACCGCGCATACCACAGCGCCACGGAGGCCGTCAAAATTATGATAAGCGCCACGGCTCTGAATTCTCTATAATCGCTAATTCGAATATGATACTAATACTTAAATCTTTGACTTGGCAAGACCTTCAAACAAATCATTAAAAGCACAATGCTATTTTTAGTTTTCTAGTCAAGTGGCAGATATCAATCGACGGAGAGTCGCTGCAGACGATGAAGCAGGAGAGTAGAAGAGACACAGAGTAAGTAAACTATCTCTACCTACCTACCGACATATTCACACAGAATAACAGCGTTAAGCGCATTGCAAGCGGCAGATATCGTCGACGGAGAGGCGCTGAAGATAATGAAACAGGAGAATAGAAGAGACACAGAGTATTAAACTAACTCTATCTAACTACCGATATATTCGCACAGGGTGACAGCGGCCAGCATATTGCAAGCGGCACATATCGTCGACGGAGAGGCGCTGAAGATGATTAAGCAGGTGAGTAGAAGAGACATAGAGTAAGTGAACTAGCTCTACCTACCTACCGACATAGTCACACAGAGTGACAGCAGCAAGCGCGTTACATGCGGCAGATATCGTCGAGAGAGAGGCACTGAAGATGCCAGCCACGAACAGTCCCGCCAGGCCTGGCACTACCTTCATCACGTCCACCACATAAAACGGCATTAGCTGGTCAATCTGTGAAAAGACGGGGCTAATGCGAGTTAAACTCGGGTTCCGAACGATGTCAATTTATTATGTTACCAGACCTAAAAACTTGGGCTAATTTTTTTTTCGTAAAAATATTTATCTACTTACTAGTTTTGTTGAATAGTTTTATAACAATAATGTGCATATACAGCCTGTAAGTTGGTGTGCAAAATATTGAGTCATTTACAATATAGATGACTTTTTATAGATTTTCCCGTAATCTATAAGTAGAAAGCTTATTTTTTATTTCAGTAGTAGTAGTAATAAAGAATGCTCTAGTTTCGTCTATTATTCTGAATTAGGTAACTTGGAAAAATATTTATTATATTGGGAGTCCCCTTGAAGCTCTTTCATTCGATGTTGCAGTTTGCATAAAAAAAATCAAACTTAGTCGGTGGTCCGATAGTTGATTCGAAGAAAGATTGTGACAGACACGCGAGTAATCCTATAAAGGGTTCAGTTTTTGTACATGAACGTCCAGGACCCTAAAAAGCAAAACAAATACAAAATTACGAGTATTTTCTTTGTTTTTGTAAGTACATGACATGTAAGGTAACTATACCTATCTTTATTTCTTAACATTATAACTACATTATTCAAGAGTTGGGATTATGTATGTCCTTGTCAGAGATAACAGTCGATAACAGATGTGACTGGTGCACTCAATGTATTTACTTTGAGCATTAACTGTTTATGAAATATCATACTTATAATCTACAAAAATCTATATAAATAAATTATTTGTACCACCCAAAGTACCAACTTTAACTATTTTCTAAACATGTCATGTGACGAGGCCAGATTTGTAATCAAAAAATTCCAAATCGGCCCTAGTAGTAAATTGAACAACACGCAACCGCGTTAGGCTTAGCACGTACTACCTCTAAATACAACATCCACAGAATCCATTGAAAAAAAATCAAGGATAACACCAACCGCAGTATGCTTATGCGTTTTCAGCTATTCTTATGCCGCTCGCATTTAATCGCAGTGCGTGGCAAGCTTTATAGACGCAGAATGCAATGCACATAACTTACCGCAGTAATTCTCTTGCTAGCCAGTGGGTCACAGTCCCTGTACACAGCGTACATGCTCAAGCCGCTTACGCAAGTGGACACGCCCAGAGTAAGGAGCACGGGCCAACTCCACCACAGACACTTTTGAGACCTCTCCAACGTGCTCACTGTTTGTAGACGTTGTACCTGAGCAGAAAATTGCTATGTTCTACAATCTTCAAATTCTTGTCATCAATTCCATTTTTAAAATAATTTTCAAATCTATACTTATAATAAAACTGGTAAAATTTTATACATTGATTCGCAATTTGAGATTTTACTTACACCATTTGTAACACCAAACGTTACCTTGGCATAAAGGACTACTAGCGCCATCTAGAACTTATAATAAAACTGAAACAGGTACATTTATTTACATTCTGTACATTGAAGATATTTTGAAAATTTTTGTCGGGGGGGCATTATGTAATCGCTACTCAAGCTTAAAATATTTTGTTTCGATTTTTTGTCTGTCTGTCTGTCCGTGTTTTTTTTGTTATTCGGGCATCACGCTGACACTATTGAATGAATTAAAATAAAACTTTTGCGTTTGGTTTGAGAACATAATATGGAGAAGATTATAGGCTAATTTTTATTGCGAAAATAAAATAAGAAGAGGGTGACATAGAAGTTGAAAGTTTGTATAGAAAGTCTTCATTTCATTTTTAGAGTTACAGTTTTAAAAATTATATTTTTTTTAGTTAATTGAACCCTAAAGGTTAGGAGTTGAATTATATTTTAGTTAAATTATAATTCGACCCCTAAAGTTTTAAAAAAAATTATAGTTCAAGCCCTATTTCACCAATAGGGCTTGAAAGTTTACATTGATTTCCACGCGAACGAAGTCGTGGGCGTCCGCTAGTAGCCTATATATATAGTACCTATTGTCTGTTTGCAACTGTACTACTGGTTTGAAAAACCGGTTCTACTAAAAATTTTGAAATAATTTGCAGTAGCTTTTTAAGATAATCATCATTCACAATTTTATTATTTACTATTGCCCCATTTATTTTTTATTATTTAGACGCCACACGGATTCACACACATAGTTCCCGTTCTCGTGTAAATACGGAAATACATAAATGTAATTTATGTTGAAAGAATTTTTGAAATAGGTCCAGTAGTTTCAGGGCCTATTCAATGCAAACAAACATGCAAATCTTTCCTTTTAAGAGTATTAATATAGACAAATCACTTATACACATAAATATTATTAGATCATCTGTGTAGATAAAAGCCAATTCTAATGCAATCTTCGTTATTATCTTTATCTTATTAGATATCATGGGTCTTTAAAATGGGCCTTTCCATAAAGTGATTTATGAAGATAATGAAGATTTTCGAAATTCTAAACGATATAAGGGACCAATAAAATACCTGTGTATGGTTAACAGCATAAAGAGAAAGATACGTAATCATTCCGCCAATGATCAACGACCACCACGTGTGCCTCTCTGTTGGATCAACGCTGAAACTGTAAAATTACTGTTAGAATAAAAAAAACAGTATAGGGGTGTAAAAAATTAATCTTCAAATGCAGCCTAACTAAGGACACGAACATCAAAAAAAAATAATTATTAAGATTTCATAATCATAATCTATCTCTTCTTAAACTACTCCACTAAAGTTGTAAATTCTACTATCCTACTAATATTATAAACGCGAAAGTTTGTTTGGATGTTTGTTACTCTTTAACGCCGCTACTACTGAAACGATTTGGCTGAAATTTGGAATGGAAATAGATTTTACTCTGGATTATCACATAGGCTACTTTTATCCCTCAAAAATCCATTGTTTCCCGAGATTTGCGAAAACTGATGATTTTGATGACATAAATTTTTGTTACTCTTTCACGCCTCGACTACCGAACCGAATTAGCTGAAATTTGGTATTGAGATATATTATAACATGGATTAACATAGGTATAGGCTACTTTGTATCACGTGAAAAAACATGGGTTCCCGAGGGATTAAAAGTAAAGAATAATCGACTAGTGAATACAACTAATATAATATTAGTAAAAAATAAAATAAATTACTTACTTTGTAAAATCTATTCGACCACCTTCATATGCCTTGACGAAGATTTGATCAAAACCCCCAAGTTGCACTGACGCAAATATGACAATACTGAATACTGCTCCAAACATTAGAAACGATTGCAACAAGTCAGTGAACAATACAGCCTTCATACCTCCTAAAGTGGAATAAAAAGTGCACGCCAATCCAACTACGAGTATAGAGATCAGCCGGTCCAATCCAGTCACAGATTCCAATACAATCGCCGGCGCATATAAAACTATACCATTATATAAAATCATCTGTAATGTATAAGTTAAAGATGCTAGCAGTCTTATTTGTGGTCCGAACCGTAATTCTAAATATTCGTAAGTACTAGTTTTCTGTAGACCAAAGAATACTGGAAGATACAGATGAGACGCAATAGGTGTGGCGATCCCGTGGGATAAGTTTATTATTACGAATATCATGCCGTAATAATAGTTTTCCGAAGACACACCAAGAAGAGTGATCGCAGACATGAAAGAAGCCATCAGTGATACAGCCACTGGGAATATTGACATGTTACGATCAGCCAAAAGGTACTCCTGTAAACAAGAAAGAACGACAATGTAAAATGGTTTTCGGAAATCTAAACCTATTAAGGCGCGTTTAGAAACTTCGTAACTTTAATTTAAGTTTTCGACTTTAATTATCACTTTTAACTAAGCCTTGACGGCCTCCGTGGCGCAGTGGTATGCGTGGTTGATTTACAAGACGGAGGTCCTGAGTTCGATCCCTGGCTGGGCCGATTGAGGTTTTCTTAATTGGTCCAGGTCTGGCTGGTGGGAGGCTTCGGTCCTGGCTATTTTTCTTTCTTTCTTCATTTCTTTCAATGAGCTATATTCTAAGACGGAAAACTTCAAAACGGATTTTCATGCTTAAATAACAGTTTGATTTTACTAAGTTACAAGCAATGTATATAAAAATCAAAATATGTTATTTTCCATAAAAACCCATATTATACAAAAAGCCAAAATTAACTAAAAAGTAACTATGATATCTGACTTAGGAATAGAACAAACAGAATATTTAACTAATAATTACTAAACCGGTCATAATTACTATTCAAATGTACTTACATCATTAGTTTTTTGTTTCCCTCCGCTAAATCGAAAATATAGTCCAATAGCGACTGAAACTATCATCGTCGCTGACATGATGATGTAATCCCATACTCCAAATATTGGTTGAACCATTATTCCTGCTGACAAGAAATAAATATTACTTTATCGTCGTTATCAACCCATATTCGGCTCACTGCTGAGCTCGAGTCTCCTCTGAGAACGAGAGGGGTTAGGCCAATAGTCCACCACGCTGGCCCAATGCGGATTGGCAGACTTCACACACGCAGAGAATTAAGAAAATTCTCTGGTATGCAGGTTTCCTCACGATGTTTTCCTTCACCGTTTGAGACACGTGATATTTAATTTCATAAAATGCACACAACTGAAAAGTTGGAGGTGCGTGCCACGGACCGGATTCGAACCCACATCCTCCGGAATCGGAGGCAGACGTCGTATCCACTGGGCTATCACGACTCTCATTACTTTATACGTTTATTTAATATTAATACAGTTCGAAGAAGAAATCCCAATCAATCTCGTGCAGACAAAATGACTTAGTGTCGACCAATAGGATCGAACCGGAAATATCACTCTCTCTTTCGTTACGATAGGGCGAAAAACCATTAATTTGCCTCCTCCACATGAGATTTACTTTGGACGACCTCCGTGGCGCAGTGGTATGCGCGGTGGAATTACGAGACGAAAGTCTCGAAGGTTCGATCCCCGACTGGGCGGATTTAGGTTTTCTTAACTGACCTAGGCCTGGCTAATCGGAGGATTCCGCGACTAGTTACCACCCTACCGGCAAAGACGTACCGCCAAGCGATTTAGCGTTCCGGTACAATGTCGTGTAGAAACCGTAATTGGATGAGTTTCATCCTATGCCTAATAAGTAAGCCCGCTTCCATCTTAGATTGCATTATAATTTACAAGGTGAGATTGCAGTCAAAGGCCAACTTCTAAGAAATAAAAAAAAATATGTCGTAAGTCGCATGTTAGGCGTTAGCCCTCATTCGCACGAGAGTTTTTTTAATGGACGTTAAAAACGAGGGCTTTTTTAAGACACGACGCTTTTTTTTGAGCAGTGTTGCATTTTGAATTTTGGCCGTTGGAAATTGGCCTTTAAATTCATAACGCTTTATAACGTCCGTTAAAAAATTCTCGTGCGAATGAGGGCTTCCAGTTTTAACGCAGCTGCGTGTCTGAATAAACGTTTTAATTGATTAATGTCAATCGATTGAACTCTCTCCTTGCGGTTGATACCACGTTGATACACATCTACTCATTTCTTTATTAAAATACTAGCGGACGCCCGCTATTTCAGTTTTTCACAAATCCCTCGGGAACCATGGATTTTTCCGGGATAAAAAGTAGCCTATGTGTTAATCCATGCTATAATATTATATCTCAATACCAAATTTCAGCTAATTCGGTTAAGTAGTCGAGGCATGAAAGAGTAACAAACATTCATATCATTATAATCATCAGTTTTCGCAAATCTCGGGAAACCATGGATTTTTTCGGGATAAAAAGTAGCCTATGTGTTAATCCAGAGTAAAATCCATTTCCATTCCAAATTTTAGCCAAATCGCTTCAATAGTAGCGGCGTTAAAGAGTAACAAACATCCAAACATCCATACCAACTTTCGCTTTAAGTAGGATAAGTGAGTTGAAATCTACACACTGTTCTTTAAATAAAATGAGCTACAACTAAGGTGCGGTAAAAGAATAGCAGCAGAATACATATTATAAATACGGAACCCTAAAAACTCACGGAAGACCACGACTTCATCCGCGAAAATACATGACCTGCTTACTAAACTTTGATCAAATTGTTATAATTTTAAAGAAGACTAGCGGATGCCTGCGACTTCGTCCGCCCTTAGACCTCTTTAATCCAGCCCTATCGCAAAATTAGTTCTTAGTTAATTCGCTATCGCTATTCCCATCCCATCCCATTCCATTCTATTCTATTCTATTATCGCTACCTATCTCTATCGCGACTTTCCATATAAACTTTCAACCATTATTTCACCTCTTCTCTTTTTATTTAGATTTTTGATCGGTTCAGCCGTTTAGCCGTGAAAAGGTAACAGACAGACAGACATACAGACTTAATTTCGCATTTATAATATTAGTTTATATTTAATGAACGCCCTAGGCGTCCTATTAGCAGGCTAATCCAACCAGATGGCTGCGACATATTCAAGACATTTTGATGATGACGGAATATCATTCAGGCCATATTCTTGTGAAATTACGCAGTTTATAAAAAAGCGTTAATGTTAGTGTTAATTAGAATGCTACTGTGTTAATTAAAAGTAACGCTAATTAGCTGCTACATGATATATATTTAATTATCTACGAATAATATATACTAGCAGAGGCCTCACGGTTTCACATAGTTCTCGTTCCGTTGCGATTTTGGGAATAAAATATATAGCAATCTATAAATACTCATAAAATACTCGTACTTGATATATATATTCACCTTTACAAGTATATACTTTATCTCAATAAGTGGTTGCACATCCTAGGTAGAGATTTTATCAATCGTCCTACAACGACCTACACTCAGGTACTTAACGTTAATGTATTATGAACCAAATTGTTACTAAGCAAGTTTATACATTGGTCACAGGTTCCGAGTGGAGGTTACTACAACATTGAGAGGTTACTACAACATTGATGAGTTCCTTAAAGATAAAAGCGCTTGGAGGCCATTGGATCAGCTTCCACCTTCACACAGGAAATAAAACTATAAGAAATTGTAATTGTTATCAATTGTAAATTATAATACTGTATGACTTTTTCAAAAGAGCAACTGCTGAGTTTCTTGTTGGTATCTTGTCAGCAGAACCTGCCTTCCGAACTGGTGGTAGAATCTTTACAAATAGTCAACTGACGTGTCAAAAGTGCTCGTAAACTAAGCATACAAATTGAAATAAATGATTTTTGATTTGATTTGATTTGAGTTCGATTTCTAACACCTACTTCAGAACCATGCCATGCGGAGTTATGGAGCTTAGGCCCACCACTGCTTCAATTCGAGTTGACGGGCTTAGAATGAAAATGTTAATTCTTTGTCGACCACTCACTGACAGGCACGGAGATGTTACGAAGTATACCACGAACTTGTCAACTCTGACCTGAGAAATTGTACTGAAAATATTTTCTTTGAAGAAAGAAAAATTCTTATTTCATAGCCGGTCCCAGTACCTCATGTTCCGATCACGAAGCCATATATGCTAACCACTGGACCCGTTAGTCCAACTTTTTCAAATTGTTAAACTTGGTTGAATTGCCTCGTTAAGCACTTCGATTAAGTTTAATAATATTACCTGACGTTTCGAAAGAGCTTGTAAACTAAGCCTATTTGAAATAAATGAATTTTGACTTTGACTTTGACTTTGATGGTTCAGCGATGGTAGAGTAAGTAGTCGTTCTAAGTCAGCCATTGTCGGTCCATTATTCTCACGTTTCCGCAGCGCAAAGAGCAACGAAGACGTTTCATAAATCGAGCCGTACTGCACGCAGCGACCAATACACGATCAGTTATAGTCGTGGGTGCTGCAGAAACGTGAGAATAATTGATCGTCAATGGCGTGCACTACTTTAGGAAGACGTTATTGTTTTGCATTCAGTTGACAATAGGAAGCAAAACCCGACGCTACGCAACTGGCTAGTCATAGTAGTAATTAGTAAATGTAATAATTATTTATCAATACATCATAAATACATATAAAAAATATTGAAATGTATATCCGACATCCGTGCTTCAGAATAACAGTCTTTTCTCAAGTGCTTATTTGCAAACTAAAATTTTTATTGCAAACTTTTTAAATTTTTGTCTGTCTATCTGTAAGTCTGGGCTAATCTTTGGAACGGCTATTAACCGATTTTAATGGAACTTTCACTAAAAGATAGAGATGGTTATTAAGCAAAATATAGGCTACTTTTTATCCCGGAAAATCCATGGCTGCATCACGCGTACGAAGTCACGGGCATCCGTTAGTTCTCTATGATGAATATACATAATGATAATTAATCTTATTTGTCAATGACAGTCTACGATACTTTTAGGAACATCGATAACACTTGACCGCTCTGTTATTTATGACATAACTTTATTGGTATTAAATGAGCAGCACTATCTTAACACTAGAGCCGTGATAGCCCAGTGGATATGACCTCTGCCTCCGATATCGGAGGGTGTGGATTCGAATCCGATCCGGGGCATGCACCTCCAACTTTTCAGTTGTGTGCATTTTAAGAAATTAAATATCACGTGTCTCAATCGGTGAAGGAAAACATCGTGAGGAAACCTGCATACCAGAGAATTTCTTAATCTCTGCGTGTGTGAAGTACGCCAATCCGCATTGGGCCAGCGTGGTGGACTATTGGCCTCACCCCTCTCATTCTGAGAGGAGACTCGAGCTCAGCAGTGAGCCGTATATGGGTTGATAACGACGACTATCTTAAGCGTTTATAATGTAATAAACGAGTATTATGTTACTTTTGACATACTGGATGAAATCTAGGATAATTTATTAAGGAAAATTGATCGTATTTGTACAACGAACAGCAAAGTTAGCTCCATGTTAAATTAGATATAGTATTATTAATAAGCCACAGAATAAAGTATGATCCAAAATTAGTCTTTACAAGCAGTGTGGTGAAGCCGGTGAAACCCATAAAACACAAACGTAACGGTCTCCTTGACATCCGCGTTTACAAATTTTCAAACACAACAACAATTACTTAAAGTAATATATAAAAATAATAATATTGACAATTACTGATGTGACGCTTCGTGTCGTACTGACTCGAGAATGTATTTGTTTTTGAATTTTGTATTTGGAGCGGCTACGACACCGTCGTGTTCCGTGCGCACTATCTGCCTATTACTCTTTAATCTGTGTGATGTAGCTTAATTATTATGAATTTTACAAAATCCGCTATCTTAGTACCCATAATACAGGCTTAATTTGGGGGTAAGTAGTGAAAGAAAGAAAAGAAAAAAGCTTTATTAGTGAATTATGCCACACAACACAATTTGTTCTATAACAATATCCTGCGATGTGTGGCACAACCCAGTGAACGGATCCAACTCAGCATAATGCTACATACTCTTAAAATAAAAAGAGCATGCAGCGCTGGTTTTCAGTTGGTAGTGATGTGCGTGTATTGTGTAAGTATATTTATTTATTTATTATTCTACATGTATATGGAGCTAAATGCAAAAGTAACAAGAGTCAATAAATTTTTCATAGCTTCATTGTGCTGACCTGGTTTTATTAAATTAGGTGCATAGCTCAGCGTTACGAGGCGATGTGATCTACGATCCTTTCACAGTTATACCTATTTGTCTAGTTTTTGTGTGATTATTAACCACACAGAACTAAATTAAAGTGACTTCAAAAAAACAAGGAGGTTCTTAATTCATCGCGTATGTTTTTTTTTGTTTGTTACCTCATAACTTTGTCATTTACTTTTTTACCAATTTTGAAAATTATTTTTTGCCACTTCCAGATTGCCAAAAAACAAAATAAATTTTAAGAGACTATTTGGCATAGCACCGCCTTTAAATCGACCAATAGAAAAGACATAGGTAGGTAGGTCGGTTCAATTTTTTTGTTAAAAAGATTTAATTTTTTTGTGTGTGGAGTTTGGTATTAAATGTTAAGTATGAAGGTATGAAAATAGTTCAGCGGCAGGAATCGAACCCACTATAAGGTGTTGAAGCCAGCACCTGTACCACGGAGCTATTGGAGCTTCAGATTATTGTATAAGTATTATTTAATGCTTATAATACTTATAACATATTATAATTATGTAACTACTTTGTCATAGTATAGATAATGTTCTGACCTACGTCAATCAGTTAAGACGAAACATAATGAGGAAAAGGACGACTTTATTTACGTATTTATGTATTTAAAATATACGGACCTATACGTATACCTACCTACCTACTTAACTAAAGGGGAAAGCCCAGCGGCCCATACAATGTCGGCGTAGGGAACTTTGGTACATACAAAAGTATAAGGAGATGATAATATCATGTGTGAAATAAAAGTATGTTTCTTGGAGAAAAATACATTTTTTTATCAGTCTTCTAGGGTAAAATGTTCGCCGGTGTACCAAAGCGGTGAATTAACATTGGAAGCTGTATTATTTTTTATATTATTTTTTTTCTGTTACAAACAATCTTAATAAACAAGAAAACGAACAAAAAATCTAATCATAAGTCTTCAAAAAATATCGTAAAACTCAGGCGGTATGGTCAACGATCTTAGCTTGTCCCCGCTGTGGTCAAATCTATACTAATATTATAAAGCTAAAGAGTTTGTTTGTTTGTTTGATTGAACGCTTTAATCTCAGGAACTACTGGTCCGATTTGAAAAATTATTTCAGTGTTAGATAGCCCATATATCGAGGAAGGCTATAGGCTATATATATTATCCCCGTATTGCCGAACTACGCGGGTGAAACCGCGCGGCGTCAGTTAGTTAAAGATAAATTAAAATTGTCATACAACATTGTATCAAACTTGTTTTGATAAAGTAATGATTTCATTATTAAAGTAGAGTTATCAAAATTCTTTTTGATATTAGTAAGTCGGGTGGTTAGGGTAGGCCTGGGCCGGGGATGGGCATTCCCCTTTATAATGTTCATGTGATTTCATTTATTTGTTTTCACGCCTTCATTTCTCAACCGGTCGTCATTAAATTTTGGTTACATGTATATTACATACACAAATACTTTTCTCGATATATAATATAATCTTAGATTGTCTCTGTTTCTTATCTTTTCACAGCTAAGCCACTGAATGATGATGTAGATAAATTGGATCTTGGAGCAGAACTACCTACTCTGTATCCCGGAAAATCCTTGATTCAAATTTATGAAAAACTGAATTTCACGCGCACGAAGTCGCGAACGTTCGCTAGTGTAAAATATAATCTATATTTGTAAATGCGAAAGTAAGTCTCTCTGTTACCTTTTCACGGTTAAACGGATGAACCGATCAAGATGATTTTTAGTATAATGGTAAATGGGACTTTGAAGCACAACATTGGGTACCTTTTGACCTTTAAATAAAAATAGAAGGGGGTGAAATAGGGGTTGAAAGTTTACATTGATTTCCACGCGGACGAAGTCGCGGGCATCTGCTAGTTCTAAAATAAAGTATACCACATATAGCTACTTACACAATTAATTATGCTTACGCTAAGGAAATTTTACTATACACCAAGTTTTCCTTCAATTTAGATATATGAACACAACTTAGATCGTAAATATTTTAATTCTTCACATATATTAACCAAAATTGTCAATTAAGATAACATTTATCACAACTTAAACAATTTGAACCATTTCCTAAACAGTTTAATTCAATAATTACTTAAACGCACATTTAAAAATCGAAGAAATTACACAGAAATTAACATGTTGTTGTTACGTCTGTCGTCCGGAAAAACCAGCGACGTAATGAAGTTGACTGCAAGTCGATGACCTCATATTCAAATTGAAATATTTATCTTATGCCTAACTTCAGGTTATTGAGACTTTGTCTAAAGATACCAAGATTTATATGACATTATTCTTTTAATTTTTACGCCTGTTAAGGCTGAAGGCATTTAGGGCAGCATGAACAGTGAATGTTATTGATTTTCCCTTATGTAGCTACTACTTTTCAGCGGATTCAGCGCTCTAAAGAGACGACGTACTTCAGCTGATTCAGCGCTGTAAATTGTGGATATGACATACTTACGTACGCACGGTTTGGTTTACCTATATCAGCATGCGACGATGTATATATTGCACGCCTGTGACTGATTTGGAAATCAAAAGTATTAAATAAAAAATTAAGTTTTAAAATTATAATTAGACTCGTAAAAAGGGGTCTAAAAAGAACGAAACATAAAGAGGTTTTTCATGTTTTTCAAGGTGTTTCTTGGTTCATTCTTTTTAGACCCCTTTTTACGTAGTCGGGTTATAGTATAAAACCTTATTTTAAGTATTTTTTATCTTGAAAAATAAAAATTCATGGTTTGGTTAAATTAAACATCATAAAAAAAACAACCTTCTAACTTTTATACATAGTTTATTGTATAAATATGTATATATAAAACACTTAGTGCCACCAAACCACCTGCGTAGGTACTTACCAAAGAACATACCATCAGCATTTATGAATTAGTACCTCGTACCTAAAGTACTCTGTGCAATGCACCTTGATTGACCTTTCATTCATTATCTCATCAAATAGGAACAAACAAATTATAAGTCTATATGTCATGTCATTGCAATATCAACCAATAAGGAATAGGCACTTAAATTCAATTCAGAAGAAATACCAATTAATATTGTATTACATGCATATACCTTATTGTTTAATTTTTTGTAATTTTTTTCTATTTACTTCTCTGTCTATGGTCTTAAAATATACAGATAATATATTTTTATCTAAAATATGCAATAAAAAACTTACAATAATAGATCTATTTATTAAGCCTTTTGAATTACTTTTAAGTAGATATACATAATATCACTATATGTTTGTTGTGCTTATCATTTGAGTAAAAATAATAAATAATAACTATACATATTAAGTACTTGATTTTACTTGCATACTTAGGTAAAAGTACCTAAGTATGCAAGTAAAATCAAGTTTACGTCAAGTTTAATCAAGTAACAACTTTTAAGAAGGTACAAAAATATTTACATTCATATAACATATGAATTTGAATATTTTATTCGTATTAACAATATGTAACAATTGATATAACATTATGGTTTCTTTAGAAACTACTAAAAGGAATGTTTTTTTTATAACTGAAAGGAACAAATTATAAAATAAATAAATATAGTATTATAGTAAAACTAATAATACTTTTAGGCCTCGTAATATATTAAATTCCAAAGAATTCATCTAATTACATACAATATTGTCTACACTTCAATATTTTTACCCGACTGCTTCTAATTGCTTTCTACACTTCTGGACTGACCTTGTGTTTTTTTCTTTTCAGTTTTTTTATACTTTATGCAGTTTATGCAGTGCAGGGTTTTTTATTTGTTTAATTAATTTACTTTTAAGTAACTTCAATACAACAACACTTAGATACATACACACTCTCTTTAAGCCTACAAACAATTCGTTATTAGAAAAATAAATTTTAGGAGAAACCTTTGTCATTTTATTAAAATACTTTAATTAAGTTATCACCGTTCGCCAATCAAAACCAAAATATTGTGAAATTTTACAAAACCCTTTTTTTTTTAAACTTAAAAAAAACAATTGCGTAATTACCGAAATTAAGTAGATTTACACTATTTTTTTTTTTGGTATATTTAAGATAAGCTAAATTAATCTAAAAATCATAATAACTTACATGTTTTGCCTTTTTGTAATGTGGTTAAATGTGGATAATTAATTAAGTAACTACATAATTAATAATTTGATTGACGAATGACGTTATATTTATTATCCCGTTCAATATGAACTAGGTGTGTCACGAACCTTATTCTTGACCGTTTTGTTTGAGTAGCTCGCACTGAAACAATATTGAATTATTTTATATAAGTCATAATTAATATTTTAAATAAAATAAATAATTAAATAAAATTCATTTATTTTAGGCACACACTTTATTCATTTATTATGAAAAATATATTTAGCTACTTTATATCCCGATACTCCATACAAGTACCACAGCTAGTCTAAATGTAAACTAATATTTGATTTTTATTTGTGACGAATATACTCCGAAACGACTGGACCGATTTTATATTCTTTCACGAATGAAAGCTACATTATCAGCAAGTAACAAAGGTATAATATTTTATTCCAGTATTTTCACGGGAATGGGAGCTACGCGAGTGAAACCGGGGTCTAGTAACAAATAGGTAAATGTAATATTAAAAGCTTCATACATGTACGCTGGACTTCTTGTCATATTTAGCTCTGAGTCTGCTCGCGAGAGGGGGCGTGAACAGCGCAGGGTCTGGGTGCGCCAGACCCACCTTCTGCCACGGATGCTGCTGTTTCCATGCCAACGAGACAATGCTCCCCACCACTAGCACCCAAATAAAGCCGATCTGGAAAAATTAACAACAATTTTCTTTCAACACACATTAGGTAGCTACTTATTAGGTACAGAAATTTTAAAAAATACGTCATATTAAAAAGTCTTAATGACGCCACGGTTTTAAGAGACTGGATTCAGGGCCCAGAAGTCCTAGGTTTGATTCCCGCCTGAACTATTTTCTACTACCTACTAATACGTAACATCTGAGTTAGAGCAATCGACCAAGGAGGTACACCGACACGATTTTTTCTTATAGATGATATAGGCAAATCCTACCTACCTACAGATATATTGTCAGACGTGATAGCAGTGGATATGAACACTGCCTACGATTCAGAGGACTAGGTTCGACTCCGTTCCGGGGAATGTACCACATATGCTTTGATTATATATACGTATATATAATCAAAGCACATATGTAACTTGTCAGTTATGTGCCTTTTAAGAAATTAAATATCACTGTCTCAAACGGTGAAGAAAACCTGAAAATTTTCTTAATTCTCAACGTGTGTGAAGTCTTCCTATTCGCATTTGGCCAGCGTGGTGGACTAAGGGTTAACCCCTCTCATTCTGAGAGGAGACTCATGCTAAACAGTGAAAGAATGATGAATGATGATGACTTAACTTGATAATGTTAAAACCTTGTAAAAGTTGAAACCTTGCGTACTCACCGGACTAGTCCACATATAAGAGACCCTGTACATGTAGAAATAATCGCTCGGCGGCGGCGTGGATAAAACGCTCAACGTCACGTTGCCAGGACAACCTTTGACACTGACTGGCAGCTTTACTGGCAATGGTCGCGGTCCACCGAAGCTAATCCAAAGTGTTACGGCCATACCAGTGAGAAGTGCCACGGATACACCCTATAAAGTATATGAATCAATAAAAATATAAAACTGAAATAATTATACAGGTATGATTTTATATGGTAGCCTACTTAATTCTTTCATCATCATAATACCAGCCGATGGACGTCCACTGCAGGACATAGGCCTTTTGTAGGGACTTCCAAACATCACGATACTGAGCCGCCTGCATCCAGCGAATCCCTGTGACTCGCTTGATGTCGTCGATTCACCTGGTGATGGGTCGACTAACACTGCGCTTTCTAGTGCGAGGTCGCCATTCCAGCACTTTAGGACCTTGGGACTCCAACGTCAAAGTTCTTTCAACGTAAGTGTATCCGAAACTTATTTCAAAAAATTTACTTTTAGAATTTGTTCAAGCTAATCTCTGAAACGGATGGACGAATTTTGACGGGATCTTGCAGATGGCTGATGTTATAAGGAGTAACATACACCATACCCCACGCTAATGAATGAATTACGCGGGTTAAATATAAATATGAAAATATATTTTTGAAAACACAAACAATCAAAAAAGACTAAATAAAAACAACTTACGCGCTCGTTTGCATACGTAGTGAACATTCCCAATGTGAATATTCCCAATAGGGGTCCCCCAACTGCGCCGAATATGGTCAGTGAAGCTTGCAGCACCCCTCCCAAGTGCTCAGCGATGAATGCCAAAGCCAGAAACACCAGGCCAAAACCACATGCGGCTAACTTGGTCAGCCATGGTACGTATGATGGATTTATTCTACACCACCTATACAATAATATAAAAAAAAAGTGTGTCAGCTCCGTCGCACGAATGGAGTTTACTCTTTTCAATAGCAACGCCTGAAAAGTGAAAGGTGCGCAACCAAGGTGCAGCGCTGCGTGCGCGCCCGCCAACAGCGTGCACGTGCGTGCGGACGCGCTAGGCATGTGCACGCTATGGCGGCTACGTACGGTGAAAGGTGCGCAGAATAGGTTGCGCACAAAAAACGTACCGAGGGGTATAAATGAAAAATCGATTGTTAAGGAGTAAACTCCAATAAGTTATGAAATGACATGCGTTACGTTTTTTGTGCGCAACCTATTCTGCGCACCTTTCACCGTGCGCTGTGCCGCCAACAACTTGCACATCGCACCCATGTTCACGCTGTAGGCGGGTGCGCACGCCGCGGCCTGCTGCACCTCGGTTGCGCACCTTTCACTTACAAGGCGCGAGTATTGAGACGTGCTTCGAGCTAACTTTTTGTTTTTTTTAACATACACACTTTTTTTTGTTGGTAAACAGTGCACATCGAGTAGGGCTTTAGTAATACTTATGTTAAAGAAGACTAAATGTATAGAATTGTAAAATAACTAATAGACTTTATAATATACTTCACATT
Organism: Bicyclus anynana; assembly: GCF_947172395.1. Classification (NCBI taxonomy): domain Eukaryota; kingdom Metazoa; phylum Arthropoda; class Insecta; order Lepidoptera; family Nymphalidae; genus Bicyclus; species Bicyclus anynana. The sequence goes on along the minus strand of NC_069094.1, from coordinate 10,820,740 downwards.
ATATATTTTACTCTACTACAATGATATAATCATTAAACAAACAAGCCCAATAACATATAGTATATAGGTATAGTCGCCTATACAGCATACCCTATGTACGTCTCAATACACTCACAGCTAAATTAGAAAGTTGCGCACTAAAGGTGCGCACCAAAAACGTGACACTTTTTCGTTAGTTCAGTTGGTTTTACCCCTCGGATTTTTCTCATACCGGGCGCCTTATATATAAAAAATCGATTCTTAAGGAGTAAACTCCAAAAATAATTAATATTAGTATCTTGTTATAAAATAAGAATTTCATATACATATAGAGCACAGATGTCTATAATACAAGTTCTTTCTTAGTTTAGATACCTGTTACTCATCCATTAATTATAGTGTTAAGCTATTTTTACCTATTAATATTATGTTACGATTTTATAGAGAATAAACGATATTATTATATTATTATTATATATTTTTTTAATATCCTATCACATATAATTATTTTTAACCGACTTCAGAAAAGGAGAAGGTTTTCAATGTGACGCATATATACGCGTATATATGTATATATTTTAAATATTTGTTACATAATAACGGCATTTTTAACCAATTTTAAAAATTATTTTTTCCTTTGAAAGAGTATACTTCCAGATTGGTCCTATTTCATTTTAATGAAAATTGGTTTAGTAGTTTTGTGTTAAAATCAAAATAACTGAAATACTTCTTTGAAGTCGATTCCATTCTTATGTTAAAAAGATTTAAGTTTTAATTATTTTGGCATAACTATTACAGGAAAGTGCACTGATATTTTTATAAAATATTGTGTAGTTTTTATTTATATTCTTTTATCATATGATTATGCTCTGCAACCCCGCAGTTTTACCCTCATAATTCCCATTCTCGTGGGAATACGGGATTTAAGATAATACGAGTATCTGTATACCTACGATATGTCTTTTGTGCGTTCTAGGGGTACCTACTATTACTTGTCACTAAGTTTGGTTCACTTTCTAGAGATCATTGTTTAGTCTCTATAAATTCTCAATCTCAATGAATCTTTCGAAAGTATCCTACCTTTACCTGCCCACATAATCCGTAAGAGTGACAGCTGCCAATGCATTACAAGAAGCGGATATGGTCGATAGGGACGCACTGAATATTCCAGCCACAAATAACCCAGCCAGACCAGGCATTGATTTCATTGCATCGACCACGTAAAACGGCATCAATTGGTCAGCCTGTCAAATAAGAGAGACAATTACCATTCAATCAATATTTAGCACTTAACTTACACTGGCAAAAAAATTGTGCATTGGTTGACTTGAATTTTGTGCAAAATACCTACGGAATTACATTGAAGGGTAGATATGCAAAAAAAATTGAATTAAACTACAAAGTCTTGAAGAACTTGAAGAAGAAGTTTCACTACAGACTGAAAAGCTATTATTATTTGTACAGATTTTCGACAATAACTATATCCACCGTATGTAATCTTACAGATTTCTGTATGACCTTCCGCCATTTTGTTTTATTTTCGCAGTTTTTGACCTTCTAACGGCTCCTAATCTTAGAACCCCTTTATGGCTATTACCATCATACAATAGCTAATTCCAACTGTACTTTTATGATTGTATTAACATTACCATGAGAAAATAGAAATTTAAAGAGGCTTTAAAAATATTACTCTACTTACTCCGGTGATTCTTTTGCTGGCCAGCGGGTCACAGTCTTTGTAGACAGCGTACATACTTAAACCACTTATGCAGGTCACAATACTTAGGACTGAAAGCACAGGCCAACTCCACCACAGACACTGCTGCGAACGGTCCAACGTGCTCACCGTGAGAAGACGTTGCACCTGTGTATTTATTACTCTATTATTTTTCTCACTGGAATATTCCATTTGTTACGATCGTTACGCTTGTGGAGATTGTCACTTAAAATTTAATTGGCCTGCTGATTAACACAAGCTGAGGAATTCTAAATGAAATGTAAAGAGATTCGTTTATATCAAGCACCTTGGTTTACAAGCACATTTATAAGTTGTTATTTTAGTAGTTTGTTTTTAAACTGGTAAAATTTGAAAATGTGCTAATTTCAACTAATTTTGGCTGGCAAAGACGTACCGCCAAGCGATTTAGCGTTCCGGTACGATGTCGTGTAGAAACCGAAAGGGGTGTAGATTTTCATCCTCCTCCTAACAAGTTAGCCCGCTTCCATTTTAGACTGCATCATCACTTACCATCAGGTGAAATTGTAGTCAAGGGCTAATTTGTAAAAAAAAAAACAAAACTACAAAGATTATGTTATTGTCATTCTCTCACCTGTGTATGATTTACGGCGTATAGAGATAGATATGTAATACATCCACCAATTATAAGCGACCACCACGTGTGTCTCTCTGTTGGATCTACGCTGAAACTGAATAACAAAATGTTCAAGTTATTAAGTTATTTCAAACTATGTAATGTCATGTTATGTCATAATTCAGTGGTAAACTTACTTGGAAAAATCTAACCGCCCACCGTCTCGAGCTTTGATAAAAATCTGTTCAAATCCTCCAAGTTGTACCGATGCAAATATAACTACACTAAATACTGCGCCAAACATCAAGAATGATTGTAATAAATCAGTAAAAAGCACAGCCTTCATACCACCCAGCGACGAGTAGAAGGTACAAACTAAACCAACTACCAGAATAGAAATCAATCTATCCAATCCAGTTACAGATTCCAAAACGATCGCCGGTGCATATAAAACTATTCCATTGTATAATACCATTTGTAAGGTATACGTTAAAGATGCCAACATTCTTATTTGAGGTCCAAAACGTAACTCTAAATATTCGTAAGTACTAGTTTTCTGCAATCCAAAAAATACTGGCAGATAGAGCCGAGAGGCAACCGGTGTAGCGATGCCATAAGCAATGTTTATTACAGCGAATTGCATTCCAAAGTAATAATTCTCAGCTGACAGTCCTAATAGTGTGATAGCAGACATGAATGACGCCATTAATGAAACAGCTACAGGAAATATTGACATGTTGCGATCAGCTAAAAGGTACTCCTGGAAAGATAAAAGATAACATAAATTATTTGTATTCATTGAACGTAAATTTATATTTGTTTTAATAAAAATAAAACTAACATCATTGGTTTTTTGTTTCCCTCCACTGAATCTAAAATAAAGTCCGATCACAATTGAGGCTAACATTGTAGCTACCATAATGACGTAGTCCCATACTCCAAAAATTGTCTGCGCCATTGTTGTCTGAAATTAAAGTAGTTGCGTTATATTTATCGATAAAAAACCTTTGTACATCGAGAAGAGAAGACTCGATAAAGCCCACTTATGGCTACTAATCTGCTAAAGGTTATGGCTATTACCATCATACAATAGCCAATTCCAACTGTTCGTTTCCACGTTACGTTTCCAACTGTACTAACTGAAACTGAATAGTATCGATAATATTCACTTTCAAGAAATATCAATAATATTCACTTTCAAGAAATATCGATAATATTCAGTTTCTGAGTTTATTAAAAGTAGGCTTTAAAACTTAAACATCAAGTTTGTCTATTTGTGGGAGATTCTACCACCGGTTCGGAATGACAGTTCCTAGAATAGAAAAGATTAGTAGTAGTCAGCAGGTTCGTCACTACCCAGACTTTTAGGTGCTTGGACCTTAAAAAAAAACTTGTAAACAAAGGAGCGTTTTTTAATATTTTAAAAGCGTTTTGGTATTTTTATTATTGAACACTGTTAAAAATCATAAAATATCGTAAATTAATAGAAGAAATAAATTATTATCATATGATGATGATTATGATTTTAAACTTATTTCGTGGTTGTTCATTATGAATATTATTTAAACGGGTACATACCATTACTTTTGTATTTATATATGTTATTGAATTGTTACGGAATAACCTTAAATCAGATGAAAATGTCACACGAAAAAATAAATTATAATTCCTCGCATATTTCTTTGGTTCGTTAGAATGTAAAAAAGAAACTACGTGTAGTTTCCCAGTTTTTATTTGTAACTACTTTTGTAATTCAAGGAAGGCGGGACCAGTTCATTGGCCATTTTAACGTTTAAACTCTGCCAAGGTTACATTACCTCGTGAAACAGTTTAATTGTAATAATACTTGTTTACTTCTGAATATGTATTTCGAAACCGATAGTGCATATTATAAATGTACTTTATTGTTGGATCTCACAGGTGAATTCCATTTTCACCTGTGAGATCCAAAAATTATCTCTAGCCTGTTTAGTGCTCATATAATTTTGTTATCTGTTGCTCGTTGGGTGCACGGGAGTAGTTCCCATAACTCTACGGTTATATTTTTTGAAACATGTGTTCTAAAATAAATGCTTTTGGTGTAAAAAATATTTCTTTTGTAAATAGATCTTAAATTGTGTCAATTATATTATGACCTAGCCAAACTTACTACTTGATAAATATCATTAAGTAGCTTACTAGTGAAGTGAGGAGTGCTAGTTGTAATACGTCGTCGATATTGAGTCTTACCACTACGATTACGTATTTTAAAATGCAAGGATAGATAAAGGCGTGTGTTACATTTGTCGAAATTATTTGAATTTGTATGAAAACCTAAAAAGTTTTTTTTAGTTTAAAAAAGATTAGTTATGCGGTATGGCTCCCTTAAGTGGATTTTTCAACACGTCGAAGTTATGGGAAATACTCCGCAAAACCCTGTATATAATATAACACAAAAAATATGTGTGTTATATACCTATATTTTGTATTAAATTCGTCATATGGAGGAAGGAGGGCTTCATCCGCTAATGTAAAATCCCCTTTATCTAGTACATTTTATAAAATCCTTTTTTGGAGCTAGCCGACCGTTAATATCAGCCAGTAGTATTATTTTCAGAGTAAGAATAAATTAGTAATTCTAATAAATCATACATATAAGTATTACTTAAAAGAACTATAAGATAAGAACAATATATTAGTCGTGAAGCTACCTATATTAATAATATTACACAATTCAAAAGTACGTACCTAGCACGTAAATAAGTAGGTACGACTACGTACCATTAATTTCTCATGCGATTGATTCAATAAGTAATTAAGTATAAAGACAGACAGATGTGATTGTAGATAGGTACTTACTTACTCGTTTTTCAGATGATACCTACGTGATTTAAATAATATACAAGATGATTTACTAACCATCTACTATAATAACCATCGATTTTGTACCAACGCACTTTGAAAAGGATTAGGTATTTAACCTACCTAAAATGGCGTCGCCTCAATTCACTTCTTGCTTAAGCACATACAAACACATAAATGTTGGTACCGATTGCAAAAAAATATGCATGCTGAGAGGATTTACTTCGATACGGAGACAATGACTTGCCATTTATAACAGTAGCACTAATCCCGAAACTGAATGGGTATCTATTTACATATTTTAGCTTACCTTGTAGCCTTTATTTATCTAATGCTGCGCTACTAACTACTAACGATTTTAAGACAATTTATACTATTGAGCAAAGCATATTGCTTTATACATATTTTTCCCGGTATAATTTGAAATTAAGTCATATTCCCATTCGCCAATTACTTAGTTTCATGGCAATTTAAAAAAACTGTTACAACTTTAAGGATCTCTAGCGAAGAGTTGCCACGCAACTCAGCGTTACTTATAAGAGCGTAGACGAACAGCTATCTTGTGAGTTTCTAAATGATTAAATTGAATTGAATTGAACCGAACCTCGGCTTTGGGGGACTTTCGGACCATCAAAATCAAGAACACTGTTGTTAGCAACGTTGGTATGTAGATTTATTAATAAGTAGTTTTGAATTTTATGTATCAAGACACAAATGTAATTTCCAACTTTTATTTTACGCCCAAAAATAAATCGCCTCAACAATGGTAATAGAGTCTACATACAGTTGCAAGTAGCTGTATGATGAAAATGACATCATGGTGACAATAATACGATCTAAAGAACTCTAATGAACAGTACCTAGGTTTTCTAGTATAGCAATATATTAAACAGTGTAGCAAGATAAACATGTTTATTGGTTTTCAAACTAAACATAATAAGGAAAAGGAAGTTGTAATGATTCCTGTAATATACACTAAGTAGGTAGGAACCTACCAAAATTAGCTTACAATATAAAAACTTATAAGTAACAATAATAATAAATATTAATATTATTACTTATACTCGTAGTACAAACTATCTATTTCTTCAACATTTCAAACAATTCAATGATGAGGTGAAATTGAAAAACTTTTTTATTTATATTATTTTTACTATTTCATAGACGTGTATTAAACCATGTCAAATTTCAGCTTTCTAGTTTTAACAGAATCCGAGTTATCTTACTAACAAGTTTATATCTATTGCATTTGCATGCATTTTTCGTGTTTCAATTACGTTTTTAAATTGAGTTGACTACTTAAAGCTCTTTAAACAGCAATTGCTACCAAGCTGTTAGTTATTTTTGTAATTTCATTTTACATATATCATATACGGAAGTAGGTATATTATATAGATTATAATATATGATCCTACTTCCGTGTACTTTTTCTCGTATTCTTAAACAACCGTTTGGCTGGTAGAAGGGTGGACACTTAACTATAACAAAAATTAGCTCTTAAAAACTTAATACTATTATTAATATATTATTATTAATTTTACAAACGGATCACTAAATCGAAAAATAGTGGTAAAAGACCCTTCATATCCTTCAAAGACCTATCCAACGTTACTTCACATTATGCGATAAACGAGGTAAAATAAAATTCATTCCTACTTGCATATAGGGGAGGTACCCTAAAAAAATATTTTCAAGATTTTATTTTTCGACGTTCACATTTTTAATGTACCTACAAACTCATGCTAAATTCCTAGTTGAACGCTAAGCCGCGGACTGACAGACGGGCGGACGAAACTATAAATGTCCCTTGTGGACTACAGAACCCTAAAAAAATTAAATCGCAGATTCAGTAGTAAAGAGTAAGTAGATAGGTACATACTACATACCTACGTACTGAATATTTTTTGGCACATGGACCAATTTCAGAAGATGGTTCAGTGATTTTCATATGAGATTTTCTTAATTTTTGCAGTAATTTTTAAGTAATTAGAATAATTTACTCTGATTACTGAGTACCTACGTACATAATTAAAAATTTGATAATAAGTTGCTTGCATCGTATCGGTTTAAAAATGATTAATGTAATATATAATGTATCCTTATGATAAGACTACTTACAATAATTAAGTAACCTTGATCTGTTCAACTTTTATATTTTATTCCTCTATACCCACAGATTAATGAATCTATACCTATAACTTGTACATAATTGTGTTTTCTGTGCCATTATAATAATTATGTCCGTTTTCGCACCACTTTTGAATGGTTGAATGTAGGTATATCGATGTAATTTGTTGTAGGTAAGTCTGAAGTCTAGTAAGTAAGATGACTGTAATGATACCTATATACGATCTGATTTTAGAAAATATAGTGGAATGGAATGAAGAAACTCAAATGGCTACATGAAACCTAAAAACAACACTCAGCATTTCAGCAGATGAGATCAGACCAAAAATTAAGTAAGTATTTATTTATCTAAAGTACATAAAGTAGACCTAGGTAATAATTTTTATATAATATATGGAGTCGTTATATTTAAACTAAATCATGTAGTAAAAAATAATCAAAACTCTATTAAAGTAGATAACACCACTGTGAAGCATGGTTATAATTAACTGAACACTTACCTATTTCATCAGAATTTGTAGAACTGAATTTAATAACCCGTAAATTTTTCACCGGTGCAGAATTAAAATCTAGATTTTTCGATATTCCTGCATTATAAGTACACTCCACAATTTTACACAATATTTTAGAAAATATATTTAACTATTATTTTTTTATTACAACATAGTTCATAGTATATATTTTTTTTACTAACAAGGTATCATAATTAAGGCACAATAAGTACCTATAAACGTCTCTTCACGCGAAGTGCCTCCATTGGAATGAAATGAAGTTCGTATAGGCCAATGTCCATTTGTTTGCATGTTTAATTAAACGATTGTGGTACGTATAACCTCACAACTACAAATATTTTGAGGTTATGTTCAGATTTCTTGTAGAAAAAAAGCAAAGTGGTACAAATGACATAAGACTTAACGATAAATCCAGCGATGTAAGCGCTGCAACATTTATAGCAGGCGTTAATTTTATTGTAAATGTAGAGTCAGACTCAGAGATATTATAATGGTTGGATTGATTATCCTAACATAATTATATAACATATTATAATATGTTAGAATAATCAATTCAAATTATGGTATATCTAATTTGAAATTAATGTAGATATTTTAGGTGATAATAATAAATGTGAACAATTTAAAAAAAAATCTGTTATATATTGCTTTAAATTTCTTTTGAATAATCAAATATAATAAAAATAATGCTTCAAGAGCTAAATTGATAGTAAAAATCTTAATGCAACCATTATTTTCAAAAGAGCTTGATTTTTTTAAAAATAGTTTATAGTTATGCACCATGGCTAATGACAAAATATTTTTATTTACAAAAAATATTTATTTAAATGTAAATATTATTAAGTAAGGCAAGATTTTTATTAATAATTTTATTTACAATATATATAATAGCTACTTACTTTTTAAAAAGCGCTTTATCGCTTGACGGATTCACAAAACACTACGTGCCGATTGACGTAAGAATCGTACGACCATCATTGTGTTACACAACGTGAAGCATTATGTCTAGATACTCTATAAATAACTCTTTAAGCTTATTTATTCTAATATCATACCTTCATTTATATTCAAATGTATAAAGAATAATTTAACATTTTAATCGGGCGTTCAAAATACTAAAATCATGAACTTTGACAACCACAAGTTCTAACGCCCTCTATAGGCGACTCTTAGTACCGCTTTATCACGTACGGTTGGTAAACGGTGTATGGTTCTTCTAAAGCTCGTAAAACTTAAAGTAGAACCCAGATCTCTAGTTATAGCTATCGCTAACTAACCGAACGAATCAGTTTTAATGAATAGAATAGGAATTTGGGAATAATAATGGATATTAGTAATAAAAATACTTATATAACTACAAACAACCAGTCAAATCTTTCCTTTTATAATATTAGTATAGATTAATAGTTGATGAAACAAGCAGATAGACTAGTTCATATTACTCTTAAGTGAAAAACTATCCTCTATACCAACACCTCCTAGGACAAGCTATGTCGCTAGGATGTTAGGGACACGTTGTACAATCAGCTATTCTACGCCCATTTAGGTGAGACAGGTGTAAATTCAAGGCAATTAGATGCTATACGGCAGGGGTCACCAAATGGCGGACCGCGGTCGTCGTCCGGACCGCCGACCCCTCATGTGCGAACCAAAAAAATATATCCCCCGCCGTATAAATTTCGATCTCAACTTATTGATGAACATCTCCAGGACTGAATGTGAATCATCATCATCATTTTATTTCATTTCTTAAAATGGACCCCGAGTGAAACTAGTTGGTGACCACTGCTATACTGACAAAAAAGCTACATGGGCTACATAGAAACTTGCAATTTACTGCCACTGGTGTAGCATACGTAAAAAACATGTAAATAAATAATATAGTCGCATACTTAAAATGTTTCCTCATTAAATTAAGTAGTCATCACGAATATACTTGAGTAAGTAGACAACAACTTATTACTTACACACCTGATACTAATAGATAATTTATTAGTTCGTAGCTTTAATCCAATTTAAAGATATATTATTATAACGTAAATAATTTTATACCATTATTGAGCACTATGAATTACGTTTAAAGTGTCAAATGCGAGCACCATTATTACAAAGGGAATAGAACTCCCCTAATAGTTACCAGCCTAATTAATAAATCACAGCTTTCAGCTAAAGGTGTCAGGCAACATAGCAAGTGTTTAAACGCCCTGCTTTAGAGGGCAATTATACGGGAACTATGTTTTTCAAGAGTCTAGACCTCCTTGCGTCCCAGCGTTTCAAGTGCTCGAGAGAGACCAAAAGAGTTACTTCGTATACAAATCCCTCACACAACATAAATAATATACTAGCGGACGCTTGCGACTCCGTTTGCGTGAAATTCCTCATTTACAAATCCCGTGGGAACCAAGCACTTTATCAGGATAAAAAATAAATATGTTCTGCTCCAAGTTCTAATTTATCTCTGTACCAAATTTCATCCAAATCGATTCAATGGTTTAGACGTGAAAAGGTAACAGACAGACTTACTTTCGAATTTATAATATTATATAGTGTGAACTTTAGAAATAAAAAAAAATATTGTTTAAAAATGTCAACATTTGAAACTCTACATCAATGTTTAAATTCTTTTTATTTTAAGCTGCAGCTTAATGTTTTTTTTTATATTACCGTTAAAAACGTATCAACGATTAAGTACTTTTTATTTAAACCGGTATGTACAAAAACAAAATATACCTTCAGTGTAATACGCCAAGTAATTTTCTATACTGTAGCTATAGATTAAGTTACTAATCAAAATAAAATTTATTTACTTTGTCAAAAAGCTCAGTATAGTTTGGCAACTTCGTTCGTAACACTCCCGATGTTGCACGCAGGGCGGGGGCGTGTTGCGATGAATGAAAATCCAACGACTGATGCACGTCATTTCCCACCCGTGCAGTCTTTCCGCCCGTCGCCCGCATATCATCAGTGTTATCAACGTTAGCCAGACTATAATTTCTTGTTTGCATTCACAATAGTTTGCTTTCATAACTATAGCCATTGGATAGCTGGATAGCTATAACCTCTTTTTTAAACAGTTGACCGTTCTTGCCATATATGTATGTACATTAGAGATATTTTTTGTTAATTGCCATCCAAAATATTTTCAACGAAGAGGTGAAGTCACTGTCAATAAGTCAGTCAGACACGGTAAAAGGTTGGTGTTACCAAAAGTATGTAAGCTATATTAGAAGTGCATAATATGATATGGCTGTAAAAATATTTAACAAATTACCTGATGACATTTGAAATTAAGCTTGCCTCATTTTAAAATGAAGTTAAATAAATGGCTTATTGTTAAGTGCTTCTACGACCTTAAGGAATATTTGACTTAATTCTTAATGACATACTCGTACTAACTTTTAATTCTAATTATTGTATTATTTTGTAGTTGTAACTTTATTTTTTTTTTCATTTAATTTGGTAATTAAGGCTGTTTGTGTTACTTTTTTTCTAATCTGATTTCATTTAATTTAGTAATTGTGACTGATTGTATTCTTTTTTTCTTAATTTTATTTCATTTATTTTGGTAATTGTGAAAGGTAAAGGACAATAATTCTTGCAACTAAATGATTTTTATTTATTATTATTATTATAAAACTTGATAGTCGTTTCATTGATGTTAAAAGAAAATTTGATTTTGGCAAATATAGAGCGAAATAGAGAGGCAAATATCCACTAGAGCGATTCCAATCAGTATTATGTATTACCAACTTCTTTCGCTTAACACTCTTACCTCTTCCATTTTACACCATTCACCTAAGTAAGCTCAACCCCTACTTATTAAATATGTATGTAGCACTCATCATGTTTCACATTATACTCCACTTTATAACTCGATAATCCGTCACTATACATTTAAAAGTAGAAACATAACCATGGCGGATATTGAAAAACCTTTAAAAAAATTACGTGCACCAAGACGTTATTTTGGAGTTCATTACTTATTGCTCAGATTCCTTGGACTTGGTTGGTGGCATCACCCCGATGAAGGTGATACCCGTAATTTTCCAGGACTATACCTTTACTATGCTATAATTACTGAAGTCGTTTGGGTAGCTGGTTTCGTAGGACTCGAGACGATTGACCCGTTTGTGGGACAAAAGGATTTAGATCGATTTATGTTTAGCCTTTCCTTCGTCATCACCCATGATCTGACTCTTATCAAATTGTACATATTCTTCTTCAAAAATAAGGAAATTCAAGACATCGTACAGACACTGGAGATAGATTTGCAACGTTTTTATCAAAACAATGAGAAGAATCGGCAGACAATCAAAACTACTAGAATACTCACCGCTACATTTCTTTTCTTCGGATGGATTACTATTGGGAATACTAACGTCTACGGTGTTGTTCAAGATATTAAATGGAAGACTGAGGTTGCAAGGTTAAATGATACCTCCTTCAAGCCTCCGCGGACTCTTCCTCAGCCGATTTACATTCCGTGGAACTACCAAAGTAATGAGTCATACATCTCGACTTTCTTTTTGGAAACAGTAGGTCTTTTGTGGACAGGTCACATCGTAATGACCATTGACACATTTATCGGTTCAGTGATACTCCATATGAGCTCTCAATTCGTGATACTACAGGAGGCAATAATTACTTCTTACGATCGCACAATTGAACGTTTAACCAACGAAGTCAATTGTGACAAAGATGACCCAGATATGATTGACGATTCTCATAACACGGATGTTGAGTGTTATTACGAAAGAGTTGTGAGAACATATTGCACGGAGGAAGAAATTGAGAACGCGTTAGAAAACACGTTGAAGAGTTGTTTCCGTCAACATCAAACGCTAATAAGGTTCGTGCAAGATATATCTACTAGTCAGTTATAGAGAACACTTGTACCACATTTGCGTTACTGCAGTTCTTTGTATAACGCCTTGCCTAAAGTTTGAAACCTATTAGGTACTGATAATGATGATGATATATTTGAATCACTGATTGTTAAAACCCCACAAGTTACAATGAGTTAATTTTTCAAGAGAGACATTAAACCATTTATTTAAACAAATATTGTATATTTGTGTTTGCCATATGTTGTAATTAATATATTATGCAGCCAGCCATAACTTACATTTTTTTTTTAATTCTCATAATGTGGTATGTAATAATGTGTAAGTATGGTACTTTTTATCAGCGATTTTTTTTTATTTGTGTTTTTTTTTTACACTCAGTGTGCTACATAAGTTGTTTTAACACTAAATTCGAATAACTCAATGCAATAAAAAAATTTAAAATACACAGCACATTACAATATAATTTTATGGAATGTCCATTTCCTATTTTATTTTGTGGGTTGCATGATGCATCTACTATTCGCTATATAGCTCCAAAAGCCAACAAGTAACATTATTAATATATAACAAAATATTACACTCTTCATTCTCTCTTCATAAATGATTTCTTAAAACATGTTACTTGTGGAGTTTTTAATAATCACCGATTCGTTTATAAGCTTTATCTATTGAATAGTAGTAGGTAATCTGTGTTACATAAATCATATACTACTCGTAATATAAATTAATTAATAAAACAGCCGAAAGAGAGATGTCATGAATCCATCTTTGGTGCAAAGATGACTTTGTCTTATTATCATTGAATTATTATGCACTACGTACGTATTCAATGCTTATTACCAATAAAAATTGTTAGTTACCTACTAGTCCTTTGTAACTCGTAATGACACAAAATCGTTATTGTATTTTGTATCACAAATATTCTGTCTTTAATGATAGGTAGGTAGAGTAGATAGGTGTAAGGGTAAGGTGATCCTAACATAGTATTTTATAAAAATCTGTACTAAATTCAATCACAAACCCTTGCTCTTGATGATTTCATAGCTTTGATAAAGTATTATCTATAAAATAAAGTACAATCTGTAAGGAACATTGATATAATTTCCGAGCGTGTTTCAAAGGCATTAATTTTAATACACCCCCTAGCAATGCAAGCCTACCAGAAATTGTGGAGGCAAAATTTATTTTCATGAATCGTGGAGCGAATATTCATCGGAGTTTTTTAAGTTCATTAATTATTTAAACGAATGAGTGTCATATTCGTTTTTTCGTCCAAAAATTACGACTTTTAACTACTGTAATAAACGTTGTATACCTATCTACTTGTATAACACTAAAATCAGTAACTGAATTAAAGTTGTTTTCGGTTATATATTTTTTTTTTATTTTTAGCTTCAATTCACTTGCATTTGTAACCTTTTTTAGATATATTTCTCCATTCCTACCGCATTGTAGTATATAGGTAGGAACATCCAACATACCACAAAAAGCTCAATTCTGAACTTGGAAAAGTTATAATAGATTTTTATTATTAATCAGATTGACCAATTTCCAAAAAGCAGGTTCTATTGTTTAACTGATGTTTTGTTAACTAAAAAAGACCGAGATATTTCACTGCTGCCTTGATCGATGATAAATAATTTAAAGGGCTCATTTTTTGCGCAAAACATCTGTCCTCGGCTCTCTGTGTCAGCTGTCCAGATCGGAAATGCAGCCATCATTCCATATGGGCTTGATTTGTACTTATATTTTGTACTAGCGAACGCCCGCGACTCCGTCCGCCCTTAGACCTCTTGAATTACTTACAGTAGTATCGCTGTAAAAATTAAGTAACTTCTCCCGTTTTCCCAACATTTCCCTTCACTGCTCTACTCCTATTGATTGTAGCGTGATGAAAAGTATACTATAACCTGCCAAAGAGAATGAAGAATAATTGTACCAAGTTTCGTTAAAATCCGTCGAGTGTTTTTGTTTCTATAACGAACATACAGACAGACAGACAAACACTGATTGCATTTTTTGCATCAGTATCGATCACTGATCACCCCCTGATAGTTATTTTGGAAATATATTCCATGTACCTACAGAATTGACCTCTCTACAGATTTATTATATTCCCTTATGTTCATCTGCCTCGCTCGACTCGCTCGACTCGCTCGTAAATCCATAAATCCCCTCTACGGCTCCCCTACTATATCTATCTATCTTAAAGTGCAATTTGTTTTGAACTTTTAACATCGTGTAATTGCTGTATAATTAAAAGATTTAAACGCGTCTGTAACTTGAACTTAACTTCTGGCAAGCAAGCAGAATACAAGTCAACGAACCTTAAATTGCAATATAGTGAGACGTAAATTAGCTAGCATCGTACACCATGCCAAGCAGCGACAAACTTCGTCTCTACAGAAAATATTGTCACTAGCAAAAGAACATAAGGAAATGAACATTAAACCCATTTTGGAATCGAGTCAAAATAGTACAATTGTTTCCGAAACATCTTTGGACACTGTTTAGATTAAATTTCTTAAAGATATTTTCTGTACACTAACTTTATTATTTAACTAGCTGATGCTCGCGACTTTGTCTACGTGAATTTTGGTAATTTCTTATACTTTACATTTGCTCGAATCTGGCGATGTACTGGGGCGTATTCGATCTATCTCGGTGATATACGGGGCGTATTCGATCTATCTTGGTGATATACTGGGGCGTATTCGATCTATCTCGGTGATATACTGGGGTGTATTCAATCTATCTCGGTGATATACTGGGGCGTATTTGATCTATATCGGGCGGTGCTCATTAAAAAGGACGCTTTTTTTCCCACTAAAATCCCGATCCCGGAAAGATTCCGGGGTTCATTTAGCATATATGCTGGTTAATAATCTACTCTATCTTTCAGTGAAAGTCCCATTGGGATTGATTTAGCCTATCCGAAGATTGACTCAGGAAACAATCAGACAGACAAGCATACAAATATTGTCATATCTGTTTGTGTTTTTTGTATAAATAATTATTAAAACTAAGTCATTTTGTAATCACCTATTTCATGCTCATATTTCTAGAAAAACAAAACAAAAACTACTTTTCTTTTTATTAAAACGGGAATCTTTTATACTTTCTACTATTGCTAGAGGTCTGACGAAAACTCTAGTTTCATCAACCAAAAAAGTATAAATCAGGCAATATAATAGGCAATAAGGGGGCCACATTTCTATGAGACATGGTTCAATATCAACGGATTACCGCTTCAATATTGTCAGTCGGTTACTTTTTTCGCACGCCTAAATCAACATAATATACATTTCATTTCATATTCACCTCCCTCCAAAATGAAAGTGTTCATTCATATTTTTCGATAAGTTAGTGACAGATATATAGGTGTTTAAAGACATAGAGTATCTAGAATCTAGATGAATAAGGGACTTTAGTTGGTGTAACGTCGACCTTCTACATCTTTTTAGTAGGTTCAATTCCCAACCGTTGCGCTATTATGTTAACAAAAACACCACAAAAAATATTTAGTTTCTATGTAGAAACTTTCATTAAATCATTTAATGAAATTTTTGGGCATTCTTCATTCGCACTATGCACCCAGACTAAGCTATCATCTATACCAGTCAGGCAACAAGCAAGGAATGCCCTGTGCCCGTCAACTTTCAGGCCGAAAAACGTAAGGCCTTAGGCCAAGAATTTGAACAAGAAAGAAAAGAAGACAGATTTTTTTTAAGAATATTTGCCATATCTTTTTTAAATATGACCAATATTCCCATTCTCCTTCAACTAGTCGGGAAAGATTGTATTAGGAGTGTGTACAACAATAGACCAACGGGACGGGGATTGAACCACCACCCCTCGGTGATGAGCCCGACCGCTCTTACAGATGAGCTATTGAGGCTCAAATTGGTTCAGGTCTGGCTGGTGGGAAGCTTCTGCTTTGGCTAGTTACCACCCTACCGGCAAAGACGTACCGCTAAGCGATTTAGCGTTCTAGTACGATGTTAGCCCGTTTCCATCTTCAGATTACTTCATCTCTTACAATCACGTGAAATTGTAGTCAAGGGCTAACTTGTAAAGAAAAAAAAATACCTATCTACTACTTAAAATATATTTATTATTAAAACACTGGTGTGATTCTGGTTGAAAGATATATGACGAAATTTTATTTGGTGGTTAAAGAAGCCTTCCCGTCTTATTCCCTGATATAATATACCATTTTATTCAGATAGTTATTTCCTTACAGTTGTGTTGAGAAATTCGCGTCAACTTATTCCTACGGCTTTATGACTCAACTCCTCTCGAGCATGGCTGCGATTTGCGTGGTAATGGTGCAAGTTTCGGTGAGATATCACAGTCAAATTACTTTTTTGCATAATTCAGATAAATTGCTTTTTTCAGATGTACAGATGAATGCTGGTTTTATCAACACCTTTTTTTGTGTAGCCGTAATGTTTGTATCTACAGTAATTTAATGCACATAATATATCTACAATTTAATTCACATATAGCAGTTACCTTGGATTTAAGAATTAGCTTATGTGTTTTGTTTTGTGGCAGTTACAATGGACTTAGTTGGTCCTAACTGCTTTGGTCTAGTGGTTATGCCTATGTGGCTTAGGATTCTGAAGTTCTAGGTTCGAATCCTAGGTCGGTCTCTTCTTTATGCCAAGGAATTATCAGTAAAAATCTCGACTCTACACTATTTGTGCAGTTCTTATTTTGCTACGCAGACAATCCGGGTAAGGTTCTTATCAATAACTGTCAGTGATCTTTATGAGTATTAAACATAACATAATCACTCTATGTCCGCCAATCTACGTTGAAGCAACTGAATGGTTCTAAGCTCCAAACCCCCCTAGCATTTTCAAGTGATAAGAGTTCTCTATCACTGTCGATAATGATAAGAGAGAAAAATCAGAGTTAAAAAATGTAGGTGATTATAAATGTTTATTAACATTTTAAAATCCATCAGTATCTAATCTACGATTCTCTTCACGCATGAAAATATAAAAATACTATAGTTAATAAATACAGTAGATAATGTTTAGTATCAGTGGTGTGATTTATTAACGTATATTAAATTGCATTATCAATTGCATACCAACAAATATTTTATTATGAAGTATGAGCCGCATGCCACTTGTTCATGTAACATTGACCCTTTGGTAGCTAGAACAGTTTGTAATGTGTATGTTTGTGGCTTTTTATCTTCTAATGTAGATGCAGTTTTCTTCTGACTTGATCAAGATTGTTCTTAGCCAACGATGTCAAATACTGTTAGAAGTTTTACTAGGGTCATGAAAAATGAGGATTTCCACATCTCAATGTTAGTTGTGGTCAACAAAGAACGTTATTTAAACATATAATACCTAAGTATCGTCTATAACGTCGAGTTGTGTGTTCAGGAAGTGTAAAAACTATATATACATAAATAAACAATGGAATTAAAGACAAAATCGTGCATGTGTGCGCTCAGTCTCAGTGTTGTAGCGTATTGTTCGGATCACTTTTTGCGGTGATTTTGTAGGGACGTAACTGATCTATAGTATAAAATTATCATCTTAGCCATATAATATACATATGGATTTATAAGACGAATCATATAGACATAGACATATATAAATAGAATGTTCCAGTGTGAATTCGAAGATAAAATTGTCACTCGCAAACAGTGGCAGGTATCGATTAGGGTATGCACTAGTAATAAAATTAAGCAAACTGGAAAAATCGGTATTTAATAAGCATGAAGAAGAAGACAACTCTTAGGGTATGCAGTACTTAAATGCATGTATGGAATGCACGCCACTGCTCGCAAATATCGTGGTTCTCTATTAGTAAAAGAATTTTCCAAATCAGTTTAGTAGACCCAGAGATTATTTCCTACAAACTTGCAAAACCTATGTTTTTAGTATAAACGAATACATCCACGGATGATGTTAAATTCGATAAAGACATATCCAAAGTTTTATGCACCCAGTTTCCGTTGACTTCTAAAGTTTCATTGAAAAGCAAAGTTATCCAACTTAACTGTACTTAGCAGTAATATCCTCATTAGGTAATTCTGTTGCAGCAAGACGCCTCCAGTTTTAAGTCAATCCGCTTAGTGACTTCGTTGGCCTTCTTCGTTGCTATGATTATACAACTCGCTATACAGTGCTTTACTGGTAATGAGCTGACCTATCAAGTAAGAACTTTAATTAACTATAACTACGAGTAAGTTACGTGTAAGTACGTGAAAGCCCAGTGGATATGACCTCTGTCTCCAATTCTGGAGGATGTAGATTCGAATCCGGGGCTCAAATATCACGTGTCTCAAACGGTGAAGGAAAAACATCGTGAGGAAACCTGCATACTAGAAAAATTTCTTAATTCTCTGCGTATGTGAAATCTGCCAATGCCTATTGAGCCAGTGTGGTGGACTATTGAACTAACCCCTCGCATTCTGAGAGGAGATTCGAGCTCAGCAGTAAGACGAATATGGGTTGATAATGACGAGTAAGTTGAAACTTTACTTTGTTGTTGTATCTTTATCTAATAAGGTTTTAATGTTAGCCTTTGACTGCAATCTCAGATGATGCACGTGACGATAAAGCTTAGGACAATAGCCAGTTAATTTAGAAGAGAAATCCAGAAGTTTAAAAATAACAACACCATTTAAAGATTTTTGTTTTAAGTAACTAACATAAAATTACCTTATTGTAGATCTTTCATCTTCATCAAATAAATAATCCTACCTAGTAATATACTTTTAAAAAAATGTGAACCGTCACGGAACGCGTAGATGTGAAACGTCGATATTATTTTATAAAAGTAATATGCAGAAAATAACAGTGGGAGAGAAACGCACAGTCGATTGCGCATGGCGTCGCATCACCATGTCGTTTACATATACCATCATATAGCGTGGCGACGCGTCGCCACGGCATGCATCGCCACGCCAGAAATTGGTAATGCGCATGGTGACGCGTCGCCATGTCGTTTACATATACCATCATATAGCGTGGCGACGCGTCACCACGGCGTGCGTCGCCACGCCAGATATTTTACGTGCGGCTATAGATGTTTCACATCAAAAACCTCAGCTTTTACAATTTTCTCAAACATAGCATCTTTCATACGGTACCTAGGTATCTTGAAGAAGTGCTTGAGACAGCTTCCTCAAAAATCCTAGAAACACAATGACGATGATCACTCTGATCTGGCACGACAAAGAACCATCTTGGAACCCTAACGCCGATGAAGAAATTAGAAAACCTACTCTAATTACACTATCAAAAAATATAAAATACTTATCACGCGATAAACCTTAATACATATTATTGTAAATTTTTGGTAAATTATTTTAGATTGTAGGTTAATCTTTTACTTTAAGTTTTTAACCGGACTCTGCAGTGCTGTGAATGCCTGTAAAAGATGGCTGCAGTAGTTCAAGAATTTTGTAACTTACTTACATATAATGTTTTCTGCTGTCATTGTTGGCATTACAAATAAATAAATAAATAAATAAATAGAGCCGTTCTAGGTAGCTAATTGGCAGTTAAGCTTATATTTATCAAGTTTTTCCAATTAAAGAAATAACCAAACAGGCTGGTCGGGTATCAGACGCGATTATGGAGTGCAAGTGGGAGCGAATGCCGCCTCGCTTTCGCCGGCAGCTTACGATGATGATGGTGCGAGCTCAACGGCCTCTGAAGCTGACAGCGGCCGGTTTCGCTAACATGGACAACCGCTGTTTTCTAGCTGTAAGGAATTGTTTACATCATATACACTAACTAGCCGATGCCCCGCGGTTTCAACCGCGTAGTTCCCGTTCCCGTGAGAATACGGGGATAAAATATACCCTATGACAGTCACAAATAACGGGGCTTTCTAGTGGTAAAGGAATTTTCAAAATCGGTTCAGTATATCCAGAGATTATCCCCTACAACACTACAAACTTTACCTCTTTATAATATTAGTATACATTTGAATTATCATCTTTTAACAAATTTTTTAATTTTATGAAAGCGGGCAAACAAAAAGGTGTCATTTAGTATTTTATTAATTAATACATGTACGCTTGCAACCCTAGAGTTACAAGGGGAGTGTAACATAAACGTATCTCTAGAGATAAATAACCCTTTATTAAACTGGTTGGAACCCCGTACACAGTCAGTATTTTTTTTTTTTTTTTATTCTTTACAAGTTAGCCCTTGACTACAATCTCACCTGATGGTAAGTGATGATGCAGTCTAAGATGGAAGCGGGCTAACTTGTTAGGAGGAGGATGAAAATCCACACCCCTTTCGGTTTCTACACGGCATCGTACCGGAACTCTAAATCGCTTGGCGGTACGTCTTTGCCGGTAGGGTGGTAACTAGCCACGGCCGAAGCCTCCCACCAGCCAGACCTGGACAAATTAAGAAAATCTCAATCTGCCCAGCTGGGGATCGAACCCAGGACCTCCGTTTTGTAAATCCACCGCGCATACCACTGCGCCACGGAGGCCGTCAAAATCTTACTAATATTAACCGACTTCAAAAAAAAGGAGGAGATTCTCAATTCGACGCGTATGTTATTTTTTTTTGTAATGTTTGTTACCTCATAACTTTGTCATTTATTAACCAATTATAAAAAATCTTTTTATTTGAAAGACTATACTTCAGATTGGCCCCATTTAATTTTCATGAAAATCGGTTTAGTAATTTTGTGTTAAAATCAAAGTAAGTGAAATACGTGTTTGAAGTCGTTTAAATTTTTATGTTAAAAAGATATTATTAGAGGTAAAGTTTCTGGTGTTGTACGGAGTAATCTCCGGATTTTATTTTTCACATCAAAACTGACTCTATATGTAATCACATTCTTGCTAATATTTTTTTAGTTATGATATTTTTAGTTATTCAATTGAAATGGTTAAAATTGAGTGTGGACTTTCCATGATTCTTGGTTTGATAGAAAGGTGTCACTATAACAACGAGTGTAGGTGATTGAACCTTTGCCTTTAATCAGCATCTACTCGCATCAACGATATTATTTTCAAAGTAATAAGAGCAATGCTGAGTCGCATATAATTTTACATATCATTGTACCTATTTGTATCTATATAACGCAATGGACTTACGTCAGTTTATTTATAACTAGCGGACGCCCGCGGCTTCGTCCGCGTGGAATTGTTTTTTACAAATTCCGCGGTAACCATGGTGTTTTCCGTGATGATAAGTATATGTTAATCCAGAGTAAAATCTATTTTCATTCCAAATTTCAGCCAAATCGCTTCAGTAGTCGCAGCGTAAAGGAAGAACAAACATACTTACACACAAACTTTCGCCTTTATAATATTAGTGTGATTTTTAATTATGTTTTTTAAAAGAGAATAATCTGAAAGATCCTTAATTCAAGTCCGACTGATATTGCTGTCTCACAAGGTTTCAATGTTTTTATCAATAACATACAATTTAAAAATTTTTATACACCTCCAAATGTCATGAAATTATTAATTACACTCTCGATCAATATTCTCTTTCAGTGCGCTTTCATTTGAGACCCCACTCGACTACATTTGCAGACATTCGGTTCTCCACTTTTACCCTCCACATATTTTATAAACCAATTTTTATCAAATATATCTAAGAACACTCGCATTTAAGTTACCTTTAATCCAAAAAAAACTAAATTGAAATCCCTTCATCCGTCCGGTAGCTATGATGCCACAGACAGACTGACAGACATACAGACAGACAGACAGATACGTCAAACTTTTAACACCCCTGTTTTTGCGTTGGGTGTTTAAAATATATGAGTAATAGGTTATACTGTACATAGCCTTGTGAAAACTTTGATTAATACCTATTGATCGTAAACCATAACAAACATTTAATTCATGAAAGTTAATTATTAGAATATTAACCTACTAATTCAAACATGTCTGACAATGTACAGCTACCCATATATCATTAGACGATCCAATGTATCATAACTGCGTTGATTGTTACAATTGAGTTCCAATCTTCGTTCACTTAATGATCGAAGGTTCCAATGAACCATAACAGACAAGAGTTTGAAAGTAGGTACTTTTATTGCCAATCAAAAGCTATTAAATTCTCGAAATTAGCTATTATATCCGATATTATTTTTTTTAAACTTAAAGATTAAAAATCCCACGGAAATTAAGGATTGGATTAACACATAAGCTACTTTTTATCCCGAAAAAATCCATAATCGAATCCATAAGAAACCCAATGGTTTTCCGAGATTCAGTTTTCCGAGAAAACTGATGATTTTGATGATACGAATGTTTGTTACTCTTTCACGCCTCGGCTACTGAACTGAATTAGCTGAAAATTGGTACTGACATATATTATAGCCTGGATTAACACATAGGCTACTTTTTATCCCGGAAAAATCCATGGTTCCCGAGGGATTTCTGAAAAACTAAATTACACGCGGATGAAGTCGCGAACGTCCCGACGCCCTAGTTTATTATATTGCTTAAATAATAAATCAAATTCAATAAAATGAACCCCAGGATGAATTTAGGTAACAACTAGAAATAAAATTATCTACGCAATTTCCGTATACAAACACAAAGATTGTACTTAAGTACAATGTCAATCTAGAATATTTACTCGTGTAAATATCACACGTACTTGACAATGTGTCTAGATGCTAACAAATATAATGCTAATTTGCTTATTAAAGGTCGTAGCTCATTAGACCCAACCGGGACCCGAGCCGCACCGCCTCGTCGGTTGTCGTCGACAGGTGAACCACGGGTGGACGCCGCGTTGTCCACTAGTGAACCTCGCGTGGTCAACGAATTTCCGAAAGTCGACAGGGAGACCACGGGTGGACGCCGCGTTGTCAACTTGCGATTCACGCGAGGCAAGCATGCCAACAGCGAGCTTTATCGAGTGGTCCACTCGCGGTCGGCGCGAGGACACCTCGCATTCGAGGCAATCCTGTGATGGTCCGGAGTTGATGTAGTGAGCGCATGCCCATACAAATCCATACAAAGAATACTAACCACTCGAGGCGAGGCGGTGCGGTCGGGTGGGTCTAATGAGCTACGACCTTTAAAAGGGTTTAATCTAATATATTTCATGCAATTACTAACATATTTATTAAAATTATTAAAAAGTGATTTATGAAATAACAAGCGGACGCCTGCGACTTCGTCCGCGTCGAATTCAGTTTTTCACAAATCCCACGGGAACCATGGATTTTTCCGGGACGAAAAGTAGCCTATGCGTTAATCCAGGTTAATATTATTTATCTTCATTGCAAATTTCAGTCAAATCGGTTCAGCAGTTTCGGCGTTAAAGAGTAATAAACGTCCAAACAAACATCCATAAAAACTTTCGCGTTTATATTATTTGAACGCTTTTTCAACGTCCGTCAAAAAAACTCTCGTGCGAATGAAGGCTTTACTTTTTTTACTTTAAATTATTATACAATAAAATAAATAAAAAGAAATGCTCTTTTGTTTCAGATTATAAAAGCTGCTTATTCGTATTACGCGGTACTAAGTCAGAAACAATTAATAATTAAAACAACATAATACAATCAATATCTTTATTGATACACTCATAAGTTACAATTCCAACAAAATCGTTGTATTAGATACATTATTATGTCATAAATACACTTATATGTAACTAAAAAAATCTAGGTATACTATCACAGATCTTCAGGACATAATATAAAAGTTAAATTAATTGTCCAATTATTACTAGCACTAAGTTTTGTTAGCTTAAATTAATAATTTGTGATTCAGTGATTTCCACGGGATGCTCGCTTACTTGCCACTTTCGTGGAAAGAAAATTAATGTGAATCGAGATTTAAAAAATAATAGTCATTGTACACCATACTGTGTGTATGGTTTAATATTTATTTATAAATAAATTATTTCAAGAGATGATGTATTTGTTATTTTTCATTAATGCATGAAATTGTAAAATATACTACAAATACTAAAAGATGCAAGAACCAGCTCAGGACTAAGGGCCCCGTATGGGTTCGAAACGGGCATATTCCGACCTAAGATCACGTTAGTTGTTTTTCATAATCAATTAATATGAATACTCACTCTACACTCTACTTACGTGTTGTGTTACTCATGATTGTTTTAGTCAGTCAAAAGATTTCTAAAAAATATTAAATACAGTTTTTCATACAAGCTTCAAGTTTTATATAGGTAAGCGCCAAAAAACTGTAATATTTGTATTCTGTACCAAAATTGGTTCAGCAATTTAGGCATAAAAAAAATCTTAAGATTACGTCCTATTTGAATCGAAGTCTAGGTCGATTTTTTATATTGAGCATTGATATCATCCATTTCATCAAGTATGATTGGAAATTATACAATGATACTTGATGAAATGGATGCTGAGTAAGAAAGGAAAATCCTTTCTTACTCAGCATAATTATTGGTAATTTAAACCCATAAGAAGAAAGGAAAAAATACAACTTTGTATGAAATATTTTCTTTGAAGTTTGAAGATATTTATTACACGCGGTGGCTTGTGTCTGCTAAGTAATTATAAATCCGTGTGTAAAATACAAATTAAAATTTTGTATGAAACGTTTTTTTTGAAATTTGAAGATACTCGTATTACACAGTGGCTTGTGTCCGCTAGGTAATTATAAATCAGTGTTTGTAATAAAAATGTTAGTATGGACATGATATCTATAAAACCAGATATTATTAGATAAATAAAAAATTTGAAAATTTTGAAAAACCCCCGAATGACATGAAATTATTAATTAGGTACACTCTCGATCAAGTCGTCAATCTTTCCCACTCGAGTGTAATTACAGTCATTCGGTCGCTTCCCCACTTTCAACCCCCACAATTTATAAACGGCTCAACCGATTTTCATCAAATATGTATAAAAACGGAAGTCATTTGATACAAAAAAAAAACTATATTGAAATTGCTTCATCCTTATGGAGCTATGTACCAAAGACAGACAGACAGACAGACAGGTCAAACTTATAACATTTGCGTCGTTAAAAAAGTGATGACTTTTAATAAAACTGTTAAATGTAGCTTTAGTTTTACAACGCATATAAAATCCCATGTTCTACTTTGTTTTCGCCGCACAAAGTTAGTCCGACTAGTTTTAAAGTCCGAAGCTTGTGGCAACGCGTGCAGAGTATAAAAAGCTTATGGCTTCTACTTCGGACATGTACAATGCACATCCGAAAAACTGTTGGCCAATTCATTAACTTTGACGTATGTTAGCTACCTAATATACTTCTCATCAGAAAAATCGCAACAGGCTGTCTGAACAATACTTGCGGTTTGTTTCGATTTTTTGATGAGAATTAGGTATATTTAAATAACGTTTCACAATGTCGACTGGGAAATGTCATCTACCTTATCAAGCCACGAAATGTTCAGGTTTTTGGCGTCGGCCGTGGCTTGTTACCAGCCTACCGAAAGGGTTACCGTCAAGCGATTTAGCGTTCCAATACGATTTCGTGTAGATATCAAAGGGGGTGTGGATTTTTATCCTCCTCCTAACAAGTTAGCCCGCTTCCATCTTAGATTGCATCATCACTTACCAGTCAAGGTGAGATTGTAGTCAAGGGCTAATAAATACCGGATGTAATTTTTTACCTACAATCATAATTTTGATTTGATTTCAGATCATTAAATGAATAGTGTATACGAAATCACGTGACTTTATGACCCTTTGTGATTTTTTTTTTATGACCCTTTTTGCTAAAAATTTTCGCCGGTGTATAGAAGCGACGAAGTAACATTTTAAGCTGTATTATCCGCTCAAATATCCCAGCCGATTTTACAAACACTTCTAAATGCCCCACTCTATAAAGGTAAATAGTATTTTTTTCCCCAGAAAATTAACAAAAAAAAAAAGAAATCGAACAAACAAACCAATCAAGTCTTCAAAAAATATCATAAAACTCAGGCTGTATGATCAACGACTTACTTTGTCCCCCTTATGTACAAATTGAAGATGAATTAAAAAAAACGTAAAACGTTGTAGCAAACTTTTTTTGAGAAAGTAATGATTTTATTATTAAAGTAAAATTATCAAGATTTTTTTAGATATACAAAATTGCGGGGTGGTTAGGGTTTGCCTGGGCCGGAGATGGGTATTCACTTTTCTTATTATGTCCACTAACATTTATTAGTACGTCAAAGTTAGTGAATTGGCTTGGTGTCTCCGGAATTTCGTGTGTAATTTAAATTTTTTCACGTCAAAGTCAAACAGGTCAAAGTTCTAGGAGCCGAGGTTTCGGCGTTACCGAGCGAGATCTTTCAGGAGTCTTCACGTCAAGTACAGTCATTTCTTCGCATCTGGAAATTAGAGAACGTATTTTTGAAAATGGAATTCTGGGAAAATGTTTTCAAATGCTGCTTTGCTGATTTAAATTTAATTTAAATTTAAAATAAATTATCATGGGTTCTATAAACCATCTTCTATACTAATATATAAAGCTGAAGAGTTTGTTTGTTTGTTTGATTGAACGCGCTATTCTCAGAAACTACTGGTCCGATTTGAAAAATTATTTCAGTGTTATATAGCTCATTTATCGAGGAAGGCTATAGGCTATATATTATCTCCGTACTTCTACGGGAATGGGAACCACGCGGATGAACACGAAAAAATTGTTTTAGTTCTTTACACAGGTGTGCGATATGAAGATATATTAGCATTTTACGACAGGAACCTTTATAAAACTATGTAATTTATAGAATGTATCTATACTAATGTTATAAAGCTGAAGAGTTTGACAAACAAACAAACTCTTCAGCTATTAGTATAGATTGGTGTAATTGTTGTTAGTGTTAAATTTTTAAATACAAATTATGAAAAAAGGATGTCAAGGAGATGCGTGAGTTTTTTAATGAGTTTCCCCGGCTTCACCACGCTGCTTGTAAAGACTCATTCTGGACATTCTTTATTCTGTAATAGATATATAGAAGATAGACATATACAGATAGTAAATAAAGATACATGCCTATCATCAGCTGATTGCGCGGCGTTGTAGTACACATCAGGTAGAACAGAATCATGCTGACTCAGCAGGGTGCTGCCCGCTCGAGGCGAGTGCGGTCCGTGCGTCGCATACGGAGAGAAGGGCACTGTCGCCCGTAACGCTGCCAGAACAAGCAGCATTCCACCTGGAACAGTATTACATTTTTACGTCGAATTCACAATAGGCTACTTGCCTCTTTTGTAAACAGTGTTTAAACTGAACTATTATTATAAGCTATATTTTATTTTGTCCCGTCAATAATAACCAGTAAAAAATTTAATATAAATCAAAAAATATCTACGTAAAATTTTTGCCGCCGAAACACAACACATTAGCAAGTGACGTCATAGAGATAACAGCGTAATTGGCGTTTGCAGTGATGTGATTATATCACGTCACCGCACGCGCCAATCACAAACCGATGCCTTGTAGCGAATGACGTTACAGTTTATGATTGGCGTTTGCAGTGACGTGATAAAAATACAATTTTGTTTTATAAAAATATTACAATTACGAAATTATTTTCACAAATAAAAATGTGATTAGAGTTTCTAGGCATCTAAACTACCTATATGCAAAAAATCTTCTTAGTTTTGTACAGCAGGCGAGTAGCCTATTAACGACGCTCTTTGGAAGAGTTCGGGAAAAGTTCTATTGTCACGCTAAAGTATTTGTAGGACAGCTAGCCTATTCACTAATTTGGTCTTTATCCTACTAATCCTACTGCCATTATAAACGCGAAGGTTTGTATGGATGTTTTTTACTCTTTAACGCCGCAACGACTAAACCGATTTGACTGAACTTTGAAACGAAGACAGGCAATACCCTGGATTAACGCTTATGCTACTTTTCATCCCGGAAAATTCAATGATTCCCATGGAATTTGTGAATAATTTAATTCCACGCGAAAGAAGTCGCGGGCGTCCGCTACCGCATTTTTCGTTTTTCGTAAAGCCTATTGCCGCAGCAGGCCAATGGGCCATTGGCCTGTCATATTTTGGAAAAAAATGTTTCTGTTTAAACATATTACGATTATTTATGGTAAGTATAAGTACCCTCTCGTAACATTTATAATTTAATTTGAGTATACCTAATGAGATATTGTACAGTTTGTTGCTGTCGCGAATTTCAACGCAAGTTTGTAAGTCTAATGACTGTTCTACAGAACTTTCGGTGCTATTGTGTTTATGTAAAGCCATGTCTTAACCGTTGGGAACTCGGCACTCCAAATTGAAGGGGTCTATACTTATATTATAGAGGTTGGTTATAAGGTTCGATTTCAGGAAGGATTTCAATTCGAATCGCTCAAGCATTGTTTGGCGAATTACGTTTGTTATGCGGTCATAATCACTCCGTGCTTGAAGACAAGAGTTGTTGTCATATAATTTCCGCTATTATGCGATACGTTATCAAACTGTCACATCAGTATTTTATAGGTATTTCTCTATGGCTTATGATAAAGTTCGTCTACCCACGCAAAGGTATTAAGTGGAATGACAAAAGAGGAGAGGAAGACCAAAGTTATGGTTGGAGTATGTGAAAGAGGATATTCATGTAAAAAGTACTGCTAACAGTTCGTTTCATGTAGGATGGTGCGGGTGAAAGTTCGTTTCGCTCTTGAAAGTTTGCCGTGATTCACGATAATAGTACGGATTATGAAAGTCATACAGGCGACTGCCACCGTACCTACCCATGCTATCTGTAAAACACTTTATAGAGATTTACTGTACCTATTTGAAAAATATCTACAAAATTATATACAGTACCTAATCTACTTACATAGCGTCATACCGCAAGTTAAAATAAACATAGGACAAAAATTTGACGATAAGAAATAATTAATTGCACAAAAAACAATAAACGTCAGTCTTTTGAGTTGTTCGTACGATAAATGTTGCGAGGATGTCCTTGAATTCCTGTATGATGAATTTCGAGATAATATTACTTACAAGTAACACAAGGTTTACCAAAGTGATTTATTGAAAGCTGGTTTTTTTTTTGTTAAAAAGGGTTCCGCATTTTCCTTTCAATGTGAATTATGGCACATATAAATACCGTTGGTATAGAAATTCATTGTTATTTATTTTTATAGTTTTCCCACTTTTAGGTACCTACAACTACATGCTTATTAAACTTAAATATTTTATAATGAAATAATATAAAACAAATGCTTATTATACATTTTCATTAAAATATATTTGAATTTACCACGTTTTACAGATATCGGAGTGAAAAATGTTTGAAAAAAGTTTTCGTTTTGAGATATCTCTCTCTAAATAACAAATTTCTTTATTTATTTTATTTATTTATTTTATTTATTATGACTATGTAAGGTAAACGTGGGAGATAATAGTTTAAAAAACTCCTTTCGTAAGTGAATCCATTCGTTGTTGTTTTCTCCACTTACCTATTACATTTTTCGTAGGTAAGTATTTAAGTAAATGCGTCTCGACTTTGATGGTAACAGATTGAAAATTTCATCCATCTCCAAACTAGGATCACCATTCTCACTAGATGAAGACAACAATTACAATTATTGTTGAAAAATATGTAAGTTACGGTCACAAATTTACAATGAATTTCTGAAAAAAATCAAGTGTGTATTATTCATGCCAATTGGTTTTTAAATTCTCGTAAAAAGCGAGAATTTAAATCCTTAATTTGATCCTAGTTTGGAGATGGGTGAAATTTTCAATCTGTTACCATCAAAGTATGCTCTCCAACTAAAATTTTCAAAATACGTATCTTCAGAGTACCTACAGAATTTGAGCTGTTACAATTTTTTTTTTATTTTTTAAATTTCACAGCAAGTACTTAAATATGAAAATATCTAAGTTGGTATATGAAAAGAAAATTTCAGACAGGTTTTAGTATTTACAAATAAATTAAAAATCTAGCCGCATTTCTTGAATTTTTCAATAATAATACCTACCGTCATCTAGTATAATAAAAATAAAACGAAGGTTTTTTACAACGTAGTAGATACTCTAAACTTGCTGTAGCAAATAGCTTACGTAAAAATGGTATCAGTTTGTACGTGAAGGATACGCCACACGTGACGAGAATGGTAATTTCGCGTCAACATAAAATAACTTTGAATGAAAGAATGAAAGAAAAATATTTTTATTTGGTCAGTAAAAACTTAAAACTTTTAAATATTAGATAGAAGCAGGCGTTACATTGCGGAAGTTCTTCATGATTATATAATGATTTATTTTGCTATCATCCGTGAAAAGCCGACGAACCCATGCAACTCAACATCTCCTGAGGATGCTCCGGTTTCGGGGTGAAACGTACGTAGAGAGTATTTTGTCGGACCTGGGTGACGTTGTCGCGTGGGTTTGTCAACTTTTCACGGATGAAAGCAAAATAAATAAATCATTATATAATTCAAACTTTTATATTATTATATGTTTAAAAGAAAAAAGAAGAAGAATAATGCCCGTTTTATCGAACTAACAGTTGACTGTGACATTTTTGAAAAAACGTTTTCTTGCCTTTGCGGTACTTTAGACCGAAATTGCTGGCCAGATCTTCGTGACATTACACAATTTAAAAGTTTGTCAGGAGAAAGACCACAGCATAAGTAATTAGCAGCATATATAAGTAATTTAAAAAAATGTGATCCGTCACGGGACGCCTCGAAGATGTGAAATATCGACATTATTTTGTAAAAGTAATAATATTCAGAAAAGAACAGTGGGAGAGAATCGCACAGACGATTGCGCATAGCGACGCGTCGCCACACCGTACACACGACTGCATATAGACTGTATATATATAAAAAAAGATTAAAAAAAAAAATTAAAAATTCTTTTATTTCATAAGGCTTAGTTTACAAGCACTTTTGAACGGTCAGGTATATGTCAAAATTTAATTTAATCTAATGGTGATAATAATAGACGAGAACTTAAAATTAAAGTTACGAGGGTTCCAAACGCGCCTTGGTCCGAGAAGACCATCATATACCATCATATAACGTGGCGACGCGTCGCCACGGCATGCGTCGCCAAGCCAGAAATCAGTTTTACGTGCGGCTATAGATGTTTCACATCAAAAGCTAACACGTGAAGTCAGAAGGTGTGAAATAAACATTTTTCATGCGAATGTACTCAGGCGATAAAATGCGCAGACCGTTGCCATAGCAACTGTTACTTCCGTGTTGTACATTTGATTATATTTATATGTTTCGAATATTTCGCTCGCTGGTTACCTGTAATTACCGACGCCTGTGAGCATAATAAATTAATTATTCAACCAGATGCACTGGATTCATTTGTTATTACTTACCACTAAACAACGATTGTAAAGTGGTAATAATAAAGACTAATATGGGCTAGATAGAAATTTTAATTTTCAGTTTAAAATTTTAAACTTTAAATTAAAAACCTCTCATCTACCGGCGAGCATATTATATACACATGCAGACCGTAAAACTATTTAGCTGGTGAATAATACTAAGTAGGCGGTAGTAAGTACTTTGTACTATTAAAGTACTTACTACCGTAAAAGTTCGTTTCACTCTTGAAAGTTTCCCGCGATTCACTATAATAGTAATTATTAACGTCGTAACCCATGCTATCTGAAAAACACTTTACTTTACTTTCCTGTACCTAACTGTAAGATCTCTACAATGAATGTCTACTAAAATCGAGCCGTTACGCGGTAAAGAATGATAAAAGAAAAATAGAAAATAATATGTACGTATCAAATATCCACTACTTTTGAAAACAGGTATTAATTGCCATGAAAGTAAAAAAACGGAGATCTCATTCTACTTTTGAAAACAGGTATTAATTGCCATGAAAGTAAAAAATCGGAGATCTCATTCTACTTTTGAAAACAGGTATTAATTGCCATGAAAGTAAAAAATCGGAGATCTCATTCTACTTTTGAAAACAGGTATTAATTGCCATGAAAGTAAAAATTCGGAGATCTCATTCTCTAACTGTAATGACGCGATAATAGAAGATTATTACACATAAAGTTGTGATCTTTAAAGCTACCTAATGGCTTTACATATGCACTGATATTAAACCTAATTAGAATCATCATATCATCATATCAGCCGATGGACGTCCACTGCAGGAGATAAGCCTTTTGTAGGGACTTCCAAACATCACGATACTGAGCCGCCTGCATCCAGCGAATACCTGCGACTTGCTTGATGTTGTATTGACATAATATTAATTAGTGTATGTGATAACCTATAATTAGCAATGCAATAACTACTCGTATATTCATTTCAATGTAAATTATTAACATGTGACATTGTAATAGCTGACACTGGTAGCCTAATAAAATAAATAAATGTCGTCATTCCACCTGGTAGGGGGTCGACCAACACTGCGCTTTCTAGTGAGGGGTCGCCATTCCGGCACTTTGGGACCCCAACGTCCATCGCGACTCTTCGAACTATGTGCCCCGCCGATTACCACTTCAGCTTCGCAACTCGCTGAGCTATGTCAGTGACTTTAGTTCGCCTGCGCATCTTCTCATTTCTGATTCGATCACGCATAAAAACTCCAAGCATAGCTCGCTCCATCGCCCGTTAAGTGACTTTGAGCCTTCTATAATAAGGCCACAGTTAGCGACCAAATCTCGGATCCGTGGGTCATCACTGGCAACATGCATCGTTCGAAGACTTTCGTCTTCAGGCACTGAGGAAACATTCGAACGTACGGAACCCTACAACTAAAAGAATCTCACCTGAGACGGTGGCTAGTATGGTGAGGTTAGCAAACAGTATGGCGGTGGCCACACAAGCATAGAAGGGCGCGCGCGCTCGACCGCACGACCAGCGCAGGAAGTCCCAGCAGCGCAGCTTCATGGAGTACTCGCCGCGCCGGCACAGCAGGTCCACGAACAGCGCCGCCACCCACATCGTCTCCAGCAGGAAGATCAGAATGGCTCCCACACTGTAAATTAACAACTGTTTAGCATAGGTGGACATTAACTCGTTAATCCGTTAATCTTTAATTAACGAAGTTAACATTTTGATTAACGGATTAACTTTCAAGTTAACTTTTAAAAATTTTAACGGACTCGTTAACTTCCGTTAATATGCAGAAGTCCGTTAATCATTAATCCAATGCCTACCATTTACCGCACGACGCGATTAACAGTTTTAAACAAGTAAGAAATGATGAAAGATATTTTTTTTCAAAGAAATCAACAGATATTTATGTTAAAATTATAGATAAAATCAACTAAAAACAAATTTTGGCACTTTTCCCCAGTGCTCACCCTTATTTTTCCTATGGGGATCTCACACAACATAAAAATGCACTATTAACTTGCCATATTAACGGATTAACGATTAACGTTAACTTGCGTTAATTCTTCCGGAATGTACCGCTTTGACGTTTGACGAAGCTAACTTTTTTTGTAGCGGATTAACGATTAACGAAGTTAACTATTTAATTAACAGTGCCCAGCTATGCTGTTTAGGCACGTGTTTTCTTTCACTCTCTCTTTTTTGTTCTGTCTCTTTTTCTCCCTTCTTTTCATTGTGGTTCGGAGCATATGGGCGTAATTACCATAACATACTAGCGGACGCCTGCGACTTCATCCGCCCTTAGACCTCCCGGACCTATTGCAAAATCCGTTCTTAGTGAACGTCTACTATCTACGAACTACCTCCCTACCAAATTTTTGTTTGTACGTCAAACGTAACCCTATGCCACACACTGCACGAGTAGCGTTGTAAGTAGCGAGGGAAGCAGGCAGAGACGTCGTATGACATGGTTACTCGTCCTAACGCGAGGTGCATAATGTGACTGCGGCAAAGGTGCGTATGCAACGCTGCATGGAAAGTACATAATGCGAGTAATCCACTTGACTCCTAAATAGACGACCGGTCGTATCCGTTACGTGACATGTAAAAAAATATAAAGTAAACTAAGGGCAATAGGCGAGCACAGTATCATGCTCCGCGCGATAGAGGAATATAAAGATTTTTTAAATGGCTCACAACGGTAGATTAAAACCGCATTCCCTGACTGTCGGCTTCTTCAACGCAGACGGGCTTTTCGATAAAATACTCGCAGGCAGCGAATGGATAATTAACCTAATTGTTATACATTACGATACGTTTACACTGTCATGGTTGCTTCTTGCTTCTGGGGCTTATCTATTGCAAAACGTATGCATCAATCTTGTGCAATTAATAGAGCAAACTGGAACAATTTCAATACAATTCGTCAATTGTTTCGGCAGTATTGTAACAAATGATTACGTATGAGCATCCTAGATTTGTCCATAGGTCGCAAAATCAGGCTTTGGAAATACCTATCTCATTTTCTTTACCTCATATCATATATATTTCCGTTATGCGAGAAAACGTAACAAACAAAGTGACATTCGCATTCGTAATAAATATTATTACGAATGGTAATGCGAATTGTGTTTTGACTAGACTAATAACAACATGGTACACCCAAAAACATTCCTGACGTAAGATAAATCGAAATACGCACTATAGGTGCTTACATTCATATACCGAGGCAGGATTTCGTCAGTGACGAACTTGTTTGGTAAATTCTTTAAATTAGTTTTCTGAGAAGGATTCTGATCTCATGTTTCATGTAATCGCTTTTAGCTTTGATTATCGAGGTAGGTACTTGATTGTTATAAAATGAATTTTTATTATTAGGTAGATAAATCATATAGGTACCTATACTACAGCCGTTCTTGATGAGTACCTACTGTTTACCAACAAACATATTAAAACTATTTAACACCTAATAATAATCATAATTAAATTGTTCTTAAATAATTAGGTAATGAAAATAAATTTGATTAATTAGTAGGTAAAATTAGATATGGTTAATATATTTTATGTAACATTTTTTAAACAGACCATACTGAATTTAAAATAAATAAGCTATGAAAAGACATGCGTTTTTCTATCTTCATTTCTAATTTCTTTGTTGGTAAACAGTACTCATCAAGGAAAGCTGTAGTATAGGTACCCAATTTAATTATTGGAATAATGTCATGTTCTAAGGAATATTAAAAAATATATAATGGCATAGCGATAACACCGTTAGTATTTGTTTTAATAATAATAATTAAAAAAAAATGTGACTATATTTCTTGCGTCCCCATCCTATGATAATGCAATTGTATATTATAGTAACAAGTACTAATGCCACAATGGGTAGGTTCCGGCACATTTGTACAATTATTAATTATATACATCTATTATTATCTCGACTTCATTTTTTTATTTCAGTAAATTATTTTTTTACTCTACTGAAATATCGTTCAGAAGTGGAAGAACATCATTGTGAAGAAAGGGGCATAAGAAAGACATAAAACACGGCGTCCCAGCCTCCTTTAGAGTTTTCCTCGAGTTCTCATTACGTGTAAGCGCTACACATTTTACGCATTTATTATCTCGCCTCTCTGACTTCTTTATGGCCTGAAAGGATGTTTTCTTGACTGGTGAAGTATTAGAATGATGTGTTAAAAAGATACACGAACCTTTTGAGGTATGGTATAATATTTCTTTTAAATATTTACTTGAAAAGAAACTTGTAAAGATATGTTAGCTTTATAGATCTTTGTTACTCAATTACGGCTCAACGGCTGAACAAATTTGGATGATATTTAGTACAGAGATAGGTCATCATCATTATCAACCCATATTTGGCTCAATGCTGAACTCGAGTCTCCTCTCTAAAAACCTACATTAGTACCTGAGAATGTTCTTAATTCTCTACGTGTGTGAAGTCTGCCAATCAGCATTGGGCTAGCGTGGTGGATTATTAGCCTAACCCCTCTCATTCTGAGAGGAGACTCGTGTCCAACAGTGAACCAATGTAGGTTGTTAACGTTGGTAGTGAAGAACCGCAAGACTCAGCTATATCTTAGCCTTTCTTGATAAGTACTGTTTACCAACAAAGAAATTAGAAATGAAGGTAGAAAGCGCATGTCATTTCATGACTTAATTATTTTAAGTTTGTTTATAAAATGTTATATAAAATATATTAACCATATTTAATCGTTATAAGCTTATTAATCAAATTTATTTTCATTAATTTAAGTACAAGTTAATTATATTAAATATTAGGTGTGAAATGACTAGTGATCAATGGCGAAGGAGGGTATTTTGATGAAGGTAAGCCGTCCCAAAAAAAAAGATAATAACACAATTACAATAAAGAAAAGATTATGTATGTATGAATTTTTAAAAGGTAACCCGACGGAATCGGCCTGTGTGGACTCTTCGCCGCTGCTAGTGATGTATACCCTCATTTTTAATTAGTTTGTTGGTAAACAGTACTCATCAAGAAATGCTGTAGTACAGTTATAAAGGCGTACTTACATTAAGCCAGGAGCTACTTCATAGTCCAAGACAGTGAGCTGTGCCCCCGCGCCGCTCATCACTGGGAACAGAGACCAAATAGTAAATAATAGAAGTAATATTTTGATTATTTGTTTGTTACGAATAGTTACCGAAACTACGGGACCGATTAAAAAATCTTTCACCAATAGAAAGCTACATCATCGGGGGACTGCTAGTTGTGAATTTTGGGAATGCATTTTTGCATACTAGAGTCAGCCGTGAAGTCAGCCATTGACGGTCAGTTATTTTCACGTTTCTGCAGCGAAGCGCGCAAACGGCAGCGAAGACATTTAATAAGTCGAGCCGTCATCAGATCAGTTATAGTCGTGGGGCTACAGAAACGTGAGAATAATTGATCGTCAATGGCGTGCATTATGAATGGTCTCGTCGGGCAATAAATCATTTTCGTATGTGTATCTCTTTTGCACTTACGAGTCTTGTGGAAACGCGTAATTGTTTTCTTTATTTTTCTTTCATTTTGTAACACCTACGTGGTTAGTTACCACCCTACTAGGCAGTGGTTTAGCTAAATTCGGATCACTTTTTGCGGTGATTTTGTAGGCACGTAACATATCTAATAGTATAAAATATCGTTGGTCAAGATGTGCTGGCACATCCCTATCTCTATTGACATTTATGACATAAAGTACTAGTACATATAATGTACCTATTCTGTGCCACAGAAAACATATGTACAAGTATGTTCTGTGTCTCAAAGAGGCAGACAATTCATAATGATCTGACTATAGGAACTAATATTATATTTATAATCCTTCTAGAGTTTGGCTAATGAAGGTAGAGACTGAAATCGCGCGCCAAATTAAAAAAAGAGGAGTAAAATTTGAAAATTATAGTGCAAATATTGGAATAACTGAGTTTAATACTTATTTAAATAGTAAATAAATATTGTTTTTAAAAATAAATGTTGATTTTTTACTTGTTCCATATAATACTATATTTTATTTAAGTATACTATATTTTTTTATTACTAAATGTGAAAAATGCTATATTTTTCTGAAAAAATTGTCAACCCTAGGCGCAGGACTGATGACTACGTGCTCTCCGAGGCACGAGGATGTACCAACACCACCGACTTCCAAACATCCAGGCATGCAATACAATCGAACATAAAACTTTTTTTTTGGAAGTCGGTTAAAAACTTTCAAAGAAAGTGATTAAATATCTTACCTATAGCCGTTATAAGTCCCCATAATCTGGCAATGGGTTGTAATAAGTCCCATAGCCGGGACTCCAAAGTCTTCTTAGGCACTGGTCTGTTTATAACGGGGATCCTTTTATTTGCATTCTGAGGCGCACTAGTCCCAGTTTCCTGGGTGGCCTGGTTTATATCCACGGCCTCGCTCATATTGCTACTTCATCTCCAAATAAATAATTATATTCTACACTGGCACGACAGAAATTTAAATAACTTTCAAGGCTTCCTTCACGGTCCAAATGTACTACACTCTGATTACGATTACGTATTTTTACGACGTTATCGCGTTCAAATAAAACGTACCTACGTAACACGTAATAAAATAGCTTTGATAATGAGAAATTATTCACTTTTATTTATATAAAAAAACTAATATTATTGCCACTGAATAGGTACTAATTTATTAATAGATTTTGTTTGGAAAAAAAGCGCATCTGCTTATTTATCCTGGCTAAATGCCAGATCGAAAATATTACGCCTTGAAACACATCTTTGTAAACACACCGCGGTTTAATTATTTTACGTTAAATTATCATTGTGTAGTTTAAAAAAATCACGTAAGTAACTGGTATGTTTTAAAAACGTTACGACTCGCGACGCGCGTCTATGCTCGTGGACGCACCATGTAACTATGGCGCTGCCTTCTGTTCTAGCTGAAAGTTACAGCCCGACTGATCAGTTTCGAGATGAACATTCATTACGAACCTCATCTCAGTAAGTAGGTATAACAATTATGAATGAATAATTAATTATATATTACGGTACCCACAAGTATCTGCCTATGTACAATCTTAACATTTGAAGTAAGTATATATTCTTTGTAGATAGTTATATTTTGCTAAGCCGTGAGCCGTAATAGCCCAGTGGTTATGACCTCTGCCTCCGATTCTAGAGGTGTGGGTTCAAATCCGGTCCGGGGCATGCACCTCCAACTTATCAGTTGTGTTGTGTGTCTCTTAAACGGTGAAAGAACACATCGTGAGGAAACCTGCACACCAGAGAATTTTCTTAATTCTCTGCGTGTGTGAAGTCTGCCAATCCGCATTGGGCGTGATGGACTATTGGCCTAACCCCTCTCATTTTGAGAGGAAACTCGAGCTCAGCAGTGAGCCGAATATATGTTGATAAAGAAGATAAAAAGAAGATATTTTGCATTTGAAGGCCGAGCTTCATTTTTATACTGACAAGCTTTGAACCCCTAAATGGTTGAAAAAGGTTAAAATTTGTGTCATTGTAAGCTGGCTTCTAAAAAAGCTGAAAAAAGAAGAAGGTTCTCAATTCATCGAAATGTTTTTTTTGTGAATGTTCATCGATTACTCGAAGATGCCTGAACCGATTTGGAAGATTCTTTGTTTTTATTTCATATAGCTCCACTAGCGGACGCCCGCGACTTCGTCCGCGTTGAATTTGGTTTTTCACAAATCCCTCGGGAACCATGGATTTTCCGGGATAAACAGTAGCCTACGTATTAATCCATGCTATAATATATCTCAATACCAAATTTCAGCTAATTCGGTTCAATAGTCGAGGCGTGAAAGAGTAACAAACATTCATATAATCAAAATCCCAAGTTTTCGTAAATCTCGGGAAACCATGGATTTTTGCGGAATAAAAAGTAGCCTATGTGCTAATCCAGAGTAAAACCTATTTCCATTCCAAATTTCAGCCAAATCGCTTCAGTAGTAGCGGCTATATAGAGTAACAAACATCCATACAATCTTTCGCGTTCATAATATTATTAGGATAATCAATCAATCAATCATCATGTACAAAGGACATGTCCTAATTTTGTATGGAGCCTGGGTCTTTATTCCGAGTGTCAAGTAATTAGAACAAATTATTTTTATTTTAAAAGAAACATAAAATACAGGGCTCACAACCCAAAATAACACAATTTTTGGAACCCGCATTTTTTTTAATTAATTATATAAAATATATTTTTTTTCAATATTTAAGAACACTAAGAATTTTTATCATGGCAATTAACACCCTGACAGATTGTCAGTGATCTTCGCTTAGTCGCGTTCGTTTATGGTGTTTTTAAAGCAATAGTATTGTTTTGGTTCAAACTTCTCTGTCTACGCTATAAATGTTTCTCTATACCTAGTGTCTGCAATTTGACAATATTACATGACATTGACAGCATAAACCGGATATGAATTCAATATCCACATTCAATTTAGGCTGTTTTGCTTTTGAACACTTTTACCTTAGATCTTAGCTTAGACCATTAATAAATGGTCTAAGGATCTTAGATACAAAGATATATATAGATACAAAGATAAAAATATATAATAGCCTTAGGCTTAGATACATTTTAAATAGGTGTCAAATACTTTTACAGTATCGTCTATGTTTAATTTGTAGACAAGGGAGCGAAACAAAAAAATATTTATCTAATTAACCAGTGTTTCAAAAATTCTGAAAATTATTTTCTAAACAGCAATTTGTATCTTTTATCCGTAAAAAATACTATCGATATTGGATAGAAGCAGGCGTTACTTTGCGGAAGTTATTCATGATTATATAATGATTTATTTATTTTGCTATCATCCGCGAAAAGTCGACGAACCCATGCGACAACGTCACCCAGGTCCGACAAAATACTCTCTACGTACCTTTCACCCCGAAACCGGAGCATCCTCAGGAGATATTGACTCTACAACGTGCAATTGCACGTTGTCGCATGGGTTCGTCGACTTTTCTCGGATGATAGCAAAATAAATAAATCATTATATAAAATACTATCGACCTGCTTATAAATTATAAATAATAAAGACCCATTTTGTGACATGTCCTTTGATGATGGAATCCTGTATTGTAGGACCTCCGACCGTGGCTTTGGTTGAGCATTTTACCCAAGTACAACAACCCGCGGTCTCTGGCCACGCGCTTACTTGTACACCAGCCTTCGGCCGGAGGTTGGTGATATGGCCTCCTTCCGTGGCTTTAACTAGGCACTATATCCAAACTCAAAACGCACAGCTTCTGGCCTCGCACTCAATTATTCACCAGCCTTCGGCCAGGGGTTTGTGATAGGGCCTCCAACCGTGGCTACGGCTGGGCATTCTGCCCAAGCACATAAAACGCGTGGCCTCTGACCTATAAGTAAATAGAAGTGGCGAAGAGGTTGAAATTGTATATCGATTTTCACGACGGACGCGGACGAAGTCGCGGGCATCTGCTAGTTCTTTAAAATAAATGGGCAAAATTATAATAATCTGCCTTTTTAAACTTTACCTACTGCTTTCTACTTCTACTGTTTTTTTTTTGGTGAGTTAGTGTTTTTTAGCTTTTTGAGGTTGGTAACAGTGCTTTCAGTATAAGTAGTGTACTCTGTGGCCCGGCCCGGACGATCAGCCATCTTTTAGCCGCTCCTACTACTCTATGGCCGCTCCGTCCGGCGTCCGCCATTTTAAAAACAGCGTGGTTTAGGTATTATTGTGTTGTAATCAAAATAATAGAAAAACAATAGTTTATTGTTACTTTAGAGTGTAATATATAGTTTATGTTGTGATTAATTATTAAAGAAGAATGCAGACAGGCAGTGGAACTAAAAATCCACCATGGGCCCGATCAAATGTGAACACAAACATGACCGGCATGAATCCCCAAATAATGGATCCAAACGCCGCTATGATGACTCAACAAGGCATGATGCCATTCCAACAATCACAGGCGGTGTTTAATCCAAGCATGATGCAAGCGCAAAGTGGTATGGCAATGCCAATGTCAGGGCAGATGCAGATGAACCAAATGGCTCAAAACCAAATGTATCCAGGAAATGTGGTAGCGTATCCCACACCACGAGCTTTAAACCCAAACATGTACCAAAACAGCGGCGCTAATCAAAATCAACAAACTAACGAGCAGCGTGTTTTCACCGGCACCGTCACAAAGACTCACAATGACTTTGGTTTTGTAGATCACGATGTTTTCTTCCAAACCTCTGTGTGCGCTAAAGGGTCTATCCCCAAAGTTAACGATAGAGTGCTAGTGGAAGCAACCTACAATCCTAACATGCCGTTCAAATGGAACGCGACGCGCGTGCAGGTGCTACCGAAGGCCGGACCGAACCAGAAAGTCAACACTCCCAAAACAAACGCGTATAACGCAGTGCCGCCGCCGTCTAACAAAAAAACAATTCTATCACGTCGAGACGATCGCAGAGATGATCGAGTCTCACGACGAGATGACAGATCCAATACAATGTCAAACAGGGTAAATATTAATTGTATACATTTTTATTTAGCTTATCCTAGACTTCTCTAAGTTAATGACTATTCCCCCTTCTAAGAAAGAAAGACCTGTGATAGCCCAGTGGATATGACCTCTGATTCCGGGGGGTGTGGGTTCGAATCCGGACCGGGGCATGCACCCCCAACTTTTCAGTTGTGTGCATTTTAAGAAATTAAATATCACGTGTCTCAATCGGTGAAGGAAAACATCGTGAGGAAACCTGCATACCAGAGAGTTATCTTAATTCGCTGTGTGTGTGAAGTCTGCCAATCCGCATTGGGCCAGTGTGGTGGACTATTGGCCTAACCCTTCTCATTCTGAGAGGAGACTCGAGCTCAGCAGTGAGCCGAATATGGGTTGATGACGACGAAGAAAGAAAGAAAAAGACTATTCCCCCTTGATAAGGGAGACTTGCCGAGGGGAGTAGTAGAAACTGGTGTTCCACCTCCGGAAGGTGGCTGGCATGTATGAGATGCAAAAAGCCAAAAATAAGGCAGGTTGCTGCTTAAAAGAGGCCTATGTCCAGCAGTCGATGCATAACGGCTGATAATGATGAATAGTGCAAATGTTGATAAAGAAAAACAGTATTTTTGGTGGTACATTAATAATATTGAAAGCTAAGAATTTACACCTTCATAAATAGAGTCTTCTAATAATAATTACTCATTTAGATATTTTTACTCGGTTTTCATAAATGCATATTGTGGATGCCAAATTAAAAGTCTAAGAGTAAATGAAATTGTAATTAATATTGTTTTATACATTGCAATACAAATAATATTGTATTGCAATGCCCTAACCACACTATATATAAACATTCATACATAGGCATTACTTCTCCCGTTCTAGAAGAGATCCCGTACCAGAAGCCGCTCCAGGTCTCGGGACAGGCGTGACAGTCGCAACCGTAGGGACTCTCCACCACGCAAACGTACTTTTGTACATCAGCCGTCGCCTGCCAAATATGTTGTACGAATGCCAAGAATTCCCCTAGATGTGTGAGTAGTTTCATTAATTTAAGAACAAGTTAATTGTAATTATTATTAGGTGTGAAATGACTAGTGTTTATACTCTCATTTTTAATTTGTTTGTTGGTAAACAGTATTCATCAAGAAAGGCTGTAGTATAAGTAGCCTCATTACCCCTCATATTTGGAAGATCTGGCCCTCTAATGGGCCTTAAAATAAATATTGATGAATTGGCCTATTTTGTGTATAATTTCCAATCTGACAGTAAAATTCTCTTTCAGTCAAAAA
Source organism: Bicyclus anynana (assembly GCF_947172395.1). Classification (NCBI taxonomy): domain Eukaryota; kingdom Metazoa; phylum Arthropoda; class Insecta; order Lepidoptera; family Nymphalidae; genus Bicyclus; species Bicyclus anynana. Next base: position 10,777,070 of record NC_069094.1, on the reverse strand, counting down.
ATTGATGTGCCTACACTATCTCAGAGATACACCAATCTGTATATACCTTCGGACTTCTTCAACGCATATGTGAAGTGGGGCGAAACATTCCCCCCACAGGCACCGTTTTCTCTGAATAATCCTTGTGCATATCACATCATGAGCCGAGATGTTCCTGATCCTAGTCCCAATGATGCGGTATTAGAACCTCCGGATGCAGACTACAGATTTTCAGCCAAGGTTAGGATAAATATGCTATATTTTCTGTCTTAAGATGTAATTTTAATTGAATTAAATCGAGAATTGTAGAAAAGCTTGGAGGAAGATCAGACAAACTCTGAATAAAGGCTTTTATTATTATTATAAGATATAATTAAAAAAAACCTGCACACCCATTTTGGATAAGAATCTAGTATTTTTTATTTTAGATGTTAACAACATTATAAGAAACCTTGAAATATGTTTTAGTAGTATTAATTTGCTCACCTGCTTCTTTACACAACAACAAACAAAGTTTATACTAAACAATCAATTAAAAGTTTCTTTCATCTTTTTATTTTTTATTAATGGGTATAGTATTAAAAGTAAGGCAAGTATTAAAATTTTAAGCATATTTTATGAGTTATAATCCAAATATCTTGAATGAAATATTATCAATTGAATGTATGTATTTTATTTATATTATTTCTTGCAGGTTATGTTGATCAGTATGCCAACATTAGAGAGTCTCTATCAAAAGTGTGGTCTAACAAAAGTTGATGAAAAGGACAAGCGTAGCAACAAAAACCCTTTGCATCCTACTAGGTTGATCAAATTCCTTGTCGGGCAAAAGGGTAAGGGGGGTGAAAACTTTGCTATAGGTGGGCCTTGGAGTCCTTCCCTAGATGGCGAAAATCCAGACACAGACCCTGGTGTTTTGGTCAAAACTGCTATAAGGACTTGCAAAGCCCTTACGGGTGTCGATTTGTCCAGCTGCGCACAATGGTAAGTTGTCTATGCACTACTTTTCCCATCTAACTGGTGTTATTTTAAATCCAGAAGTCCATATTGTTTGTACCCTTATCCTAACTGGACCTAGAGTTTCCTCTTACATTGTCAACTATTGTGTTGTAAATTCAAAAGGAATAGGGATGATGACAGTTTTTTTAATTGTACATAAATTAAGAGTATGCTAATAGTAGTACAGCAATTTTGTAAAAGTAACAGGGTATTTGCGATCATTACTTTCGGAGCTACAGGGATTTAAAGGGTCAGATTTGCAGTGCTGCTATGGATCCCTGAAAAATATATCCCCCATACCAAATGGCAAGAACTAATGTCATAGGGACTTAATCATCTTTAGATCTAATATCTTTGTTATTTGTACATTTATGTTTATAGTTCATGTATTAAAAAATGTCACATTCAATGTAAGGAAGCTAAAACTGTATGAACTTTCAACTAATTACGATAAAAGATTTTTAATAGATTTTGAAATTTTATAATATTATTTATTTTTCAAATATCCGGACAATCTTTGCTTTTTATGTATAAATTAGTTAACATTGACTTTATTTACCCGAAGTATCATAAAAATCAATATATTCAAACCCAGTCATCATCCCCATTTGATCAGTAACAATGAATCTGTGAAGAGGAGATTCGAGGTTGTAGTGGCACTATCATGGTACAGTACACATTCATTTGAGAGTACCAGCGGTCGTACATCGGGAGCAGAGATTGTGCCATAGCGACCCGCTCTCGTACGGGATGTGTACTGCGGCGGACGGGCAGCCCGTGCTGGGCTGCAGTGTGAGTATGTGAACTACAACTTGGTTACCCGCGCAGGTACCGAATGGTGGAGTTTTACTACTGGCGCGAGGGCGGCGGCGGCAAATCCCGACTAGAGTGTGTGGTGTTGTTCCTGCCAGACGTGTGGTCGGCACAGCCGTCGCGCGTCGACTGGACCACTGTCACCGACCACTATAAGGCGGCCTGTGACGCTGCTTTGAAAAAACTAGACGGCGACCAAGAGAAGAGCTCCGGCGACGAGGCGCCGAGCGGCGAGCCCGATGCGGCCTCCGTCGACGACGGCGCTAAGGACAAATCGCAAATTGTTTGTTCCCAGTTTTGTTTGGTATTGTTTCCGGCTGCGCGCTATACCCCGATGACATCGCCCGAGCTGCTGCCGCATAATGCCGATGCTGATCTGGCCGATGTTCACACTATGAACGATACGCATTCCTTTTATACTTTTTTTTTTTATAGTAGATACATAGTCTCTAAAGCAGAATTCAATTTCGATAAAGTTTTATCACTTTTTTTTATAATACACGATTTTATCTCAGTTAATGCCTTGAGCTAATAGTATTTTGTTTGTTTGACTGAGACCTAATTAAGAGTGATTTTTTTTAGGAGGCATCAGAACCAAATAAGGATGACAGTACCATTACAATAGATGAAAATGATGATGATGACGAGGACAAGCCGGAACCAACTCATTATTCACAAATTGAACTGAGAACTATTAAAGTTGAGCAATTGAGACAAGAACTTCGTGCACGAAACGTAAGCTGCAAAGGTAAGAGATTTTCAGTATTACAGATAAATAGCCCAGTATGCATTAAATAAAGCCGATTAAATCATAAAGTTTTAGTATTCAAAGACTGTTCTTTCGTTATTGGCTTGGCACCACCTTCAAAGTGATCATGAGTAGCACATGATTTTGTTTTTCGCTTTTTAGTTTATTTTTGTGATTTGAAGTTGCTAAATTTTTTTGTTAAAATGATTTTATTACAATTGATTACTATCAAGTTAATTTTCCGTCAGTATATTCATCTTTATGAGAGGCTAACTGGGTTACCAGGTAAAAAAAAATCTGATCAATTTGTAAGACATTGTAGCTGTAACATAGCGGTTAGTAACAACTTTTCCTCCTAACTTGTATCAATAATGAAGTTATTAAAAATTGTTACTAATCAGCTGTTTTTACTGTTCCTTAATTATACAACTTACCTTACTTGCTTAATTCTACATAAGTTTGTAAAATGGTGGTAAACAAAAAAAATAAATCTTGGCTGAGTTTGTTGTGGGCTCTTTTCGGACCAAGGCGCATTTGGAACCCTCGTAACTTTAATTTTAAGTTTTCGACTATTATTACCACCATTAGAATAAATTAAATTATGACATAACTTGACATTTAAAAAGTGCTTGCAAACTAAGCCTAATTGAAATAAATGAATTTTGAATTTGAATTTTGACTTAATTTAACAGACTCAATGTCCTACAAATTGCGTGTCCTACAAATTTAACAGCCTCAATGTCCTACAACGTTATCTCGTTCCGACACTCCAAACAATTTTGGCGTTTGGTGGCACGTCTTTGCTGGTATATGCAACCTGTATGTATTAATTTAATTCTTAGGAATACGGAGTCAACTGGTATCACGCTTATCAAAGCTACTGAAGACAGAAGAAGAAAAGGAGCAGAAGGGTGAAGAAGTCATGGAGGTAGAAGATGAGGACCAGGACGAGAAGAGAATATCAACTGCAGACAAGAAAGAAGAAAAAGATACAGGTAAATTATATTTGTGTATATTAATGTTTACCTATTGAAAGCTGTTGATTTTTTAATTATTTCCCATTGTTAATACATTCAGAAATTACCTATCTAAGACTGTCAATGCTAATAAATAGACTAGACCTATGTTGAAGGTAGAGTTAGAAAACTGCTTTCAAAGTTAATCTTAATTAAAATTAAAAAAAAAATCTGATTAAAATTAATTTATTTTTTATTTTAGCTGATGAGTCTGCAATAATTGCTGACAAAAAAGATGTTGACGAGTCAACAGATAAAGATAAAATGAAGGATAGCAACAAAAAGGACAATGACAATAAGGACAAAGTTGAAGAAAAGAAAGAGAAACCAAAAACGGAAAAGGAAATTGAGGAAGAAAAGAAAAAGGTTTGAATTTTGGTTTGAGTATAATGTGTTGGTGTTATGAAAAATGCAAATTTCTAGCAAGTGCAGAATTTCATACAAATTTATTCAGCAGTTTTTGTATTACTAGTAACAAACATACAAATTTCAGTAAAAACGTAAGTTATTCACGCTTCCTTTATTCACGTTTTCACTATTCGCGGATTAAAAAGTTGCGTCCAAATTCCTATTTTCGCAGCTAAATATTTCGTTATTCGCGGATCTTTAACTTGCAAATACCTATTGCCGAAATTGGATGTTTAAGAATGCCACTGCTTAAAATCACTCTGAATAGAAGCTTTTAAAAAATTTCAAAATTCTTCAAACCATTGTCTAAGACTGAAGATAATAGTTAATCAATAACTTCAGTTTAAGAGGTAACCCCGTATCGAACGAAGTTCGCTATAGCTATCATGGCTATCGCTGTCGATATCGATATCGCATCCCATCCCATCCCGTCCCATATCATATTTAAATATTTAAATTAAGTTTTAAAAGAAATCCTTAACTTTTATTAATATATTTTGGACCCTTATTCCATGTACTACATCAGAGTTTCCCAAACTGTTTTGTGTCGTAGACACTTTTGCCATGTTTTTCCTTGTTGGGTAGACCCCCTACTTATTTGATATTGATTTTCTGTATGCACAACTTACACAATTTTATAAACACATATAATATTTAATTACTTCATAGTTACTTTTAAAATAATGTATCTGTTTTGATATTATAAGATAATATGTTGTAAAAATAGGTACTGTCAGTGTATGTGTTATGATCCACTATTGTGGAAACCATTTTCATTTAATGGACCCCCAAATTTTTTTTCGCTGACATAGACCCCTTGCGGTTTGTCATAGACCCCTAGGGGTCGATGTAGACCACTATGGGAATCACTGTACTACACGAAACTAATATCTATAATATAAAAATGAATCGCAAAATGCGTTGGTAAGCGAATAACTCAACAACGCTTGGACCAATTTGGCCAATTATTTTTTTAAAATATTCGTTAAAGATCTAGAATGGTTTCAACGGCGAGAAAAATTTAAAAAGACTAAAAAAAAATTATACCCCCATACAAAAAATTCGTAATAATTTGAATTTTAATATGTATAGGGTAGTGGTAGGGTAGGAGTAAGGTAGGGGTAGGGTAGGGTAGGGTAGGAGTAAGGTAGAAGTAGGGGTAGGGTGGGGATAGGGCAGAGGTAGGGTAGGGGTAGGATAAGGGTAGGGTAGGTAAAGGTATGGAAAAAGTGCACAAAAGTCAAAGCGAAGCTTGACCGGGTCCGCTAGTTGTTTATAAATTTGATATGCAACTACCCTATTGCAGTTGGAAAAGGAGAAGCTAACATTGAAATCGCGCTACGCAATGCCAACGACGCCGCACATAATCGTGCACCCGTCCGCGACAGCCAAGGCGGGCAAATTCAGCTGCAACGTCGCCACCGTCTCACTGTTGCTGGACTATCGCATCACTGACAACAAGGAGCACAGCTTTGAGGTGAGTTCTATGAGATTCATAGCATTCCAATATTATCACAAAGCTAGTTTTGCCATGTTCATTTATAATATATAATATATACAGGGTGATTCGGTCTTAAGTGCGGATATTTTTTTTCGTGGTTCTGTATCATTAATAGAATATAAATGTACAAACACGGCCTCCGTGGCGCAGAGGTATGCGCGGTGCTCCGTGGCGCAGGTGCAGGGTCCATCGCGTGGTAAAGGACCCGGCACCTGCACGGTGAATCCATAACTTTGTTATTTTTGAGTTAAAAAAAAAAGAAAAAATAAGTGATCATTAAATTTTGTTTATGTACAAAATATAAAAATATCCGTACTAAAAAAAATCTTCATGTATATATAGGGTGATCGGGAGTATTTCCCATAACGCTACGGTTATATTCTTTACCGAAAAGCAATTAAAAATGTTCAAGGAACATGTATTCTAAAATTAATATTTTCAGGGTTAATAATATTTCTTTTGTGGCGTGTGTTACATAGATAGTCGGATTATTTGAATTACTTTATGTGAATAAAAAGTTTTTATTCAACAAATATAACCATATACATTTTGTACAACATATATATTTTGGTATATAACAAATATACCAAAAAAAAAAAGAAAATTACCAAAATTTGTTTACCAAATGTTTATTTGTAAACATTACTTTGATTTCATTGATCATGTCATGCTAAACGGTTATTTTGTTTAAAGCTGTTCGTATTCGCGGAGCTATTTAACGAAATGCTGATGCGCGACTTTGGGTTCTACATCTACAAAACGCTGTACACATTGCCTGAGAAACCAGAGAAAGTTGATGAGTCCAAGGAAAAGGATAAAAGTGTTGACAAGAATGACAAAAAGGAAGATAAGGCGAAAGTAGATGATAAAAAGGAGGAGAAAAAGGATGACAAGGAGAAAAAGGACGATAAGGAGAAAAAGGATGACAAGGACAAAAAGGATGACAAGGACAAAAAGGAAGATAAGGAGAAAAAGGATGACAAAGACAAAAAGGATGACAAAGACAAAAAAGAAGATAGCAAAGACAGGAAAGACGATAAACGCAGGCGTGATAGACGGGTAATTTGTTAATTTTACATTTAAGAATTCAAACCATTGTGATAATGGTGCTTAGTTCCAGGAACAAAATATCTATTCATGACCATACAGCAATAGTGCTCTAGTTGAAATGCCACTGTCATGTAATGACGTCCATTGTAGCACGAGTCATTAGTGCAAACAACGTGGTGCAATGGCTAATTATGTGCAGTGGCATACAATACTTTTTTTGAGTAGATTACGAAATGGGAGTAGAAAAAATTATGAACCATATAGTGAACCTCGGGGGTATTTTTCTGTACAGCCATCTTCCAGACTTTCATGTGTCTGAGGAAAAATATGCTCCTGTAAATTTTTGGATATGATTACCTCTTCTTCCTACCTCTTCATCTTTGAGATGGAGTAATTGTGCTAGGAAAATCTCAAATGATTCATGATAAGTCCTAGGAACGAAGTGTAATATGCTTTCTGGGTCAAAGAGAAGCAATACCACCAACTTCCAAAATACAGTAAGTGATAAAAGAGAAAAAGAAGTTAAAAAAACAATGTTTAATTTTATTGTCAGTCAGTCCAAATTTAAAGTTTTATATTCAGTTAATAGTCGATAGTCAATTAGGAGCATAGCTTTGTTGTTTTTTTCTGTTCTGGTTCTTTGCTTTGTCTATCGGAGATCAGTCTCTTGACCATAATCCATGACTGCTTAGTATGTTGTTTCCTTAGAAGCATAAGTAGAATAAAAAATAATTTTATTGGTTCAGGCGTCTTCGAGTAATCGGTAAACATACATAAAAAAAAGATTCCGACGAATTGATAACTTCCTCCTTTATTGAAGTCCGTTAAAAATAGGCCTTCATAAAGTGTGGTATATCTGGCTGCTCAGGCTTTTATTAATAAAAATAATTAAACCACACGCGTGTGTAAGACAAAACACACATAACTAAGTATGTCATGCAAACAGGACTCGCACAGCGACGACGAACGCAGCCAATCGCCGCGACGCCGCAGCCGAGGGGTGGAACTCCCCCCCGACCCGTACCTGCTGCTGTCCCTGGTGTACTTCGACACGGCGCGCGGCGGCAGCATCGCGCGCAAGGACCTGCAGAACCTGTTCACCAGCCTCGGCCTGCAGCTGTCGCGCTCGCAAGTGCGCAGCATACTCGAGAAAGTGTGCATACGCGATGTCTTCAGCTACAAGTGGGTTTTTTTTAAAAAAAAAAAAAAAAGAATATATTGCCATATCTTTGAAATACTCGAGAAAGTGTGCATACGCGATGTCTTCAGTTACAAGTGGGAGTTTTTTTTTTAAATATTTGCCATATCTTTGAAATATGACCAATATTCCCATTCCCCTCCAACTAGTCGGGAAAGACTGTATTAGGAGTGGGTACGACAATAGACCAACAGGCGGGGATCGAACCACCACGGTGTTTGAGTCAGACCGCTCTTACCGTTGAGCTATTGAGGCTCAGTTTTGAGCACTTTGCTTGACTTGGGGAGTAAGTTGGCGAATGCGTTACGAAATGTGTAATTGGGCGAGGCTTTCAAGATCCGTGCTGACATTTACAGGCACAGTGAGTCTCAGAGGAGATGCCCTTAGAAAGTCGTTCAGCCCACATATTCTGCTTCTGCCTTTGGGCACCATGAGGCGATGCATCTGGGCTCGCCCAAAACTCCGGGTGACGCCGCTGAGGTCCCATTAAGGAGCCTACGGCACTTGCATGAAGATAATCTTTTTAACATAAAAAGTGAACCGACTTCAAGGACATATTACAGTTATTTTGATTTTAACACAAAATTACTAAATCGATTTTCATGAAAATGAAATGGGACCAATCTGAAAGTTATACTCTTTCAAACAAAAAATAATTTTAAAATTGTAATGCATATGTAACAACCATTAAAAAAAACATGCATTGAATTGAGAACCTCCTCCTTTTTTTAAAGTCGGTTGATAAAGGCATAATGAAGCGTGTTTGTTATTTCAAACTACCAGTTTACTGCACTGTTACTGTTTAGGCACTGTTAGAGAACTTTGAAACAATCCCTTTTTGTACACTAACCTTTTGCAAAAGTTTTAGCTGCTGTGTTAGTGTCATTGTCTGTTCTTGCTCTTAATAAACCTTTTCTTACGCTACCCATCCTTAGGGATGGATGGACTTATCTTTATAGGCAAAAGAAAGATGTGATTTGTCAAAAAGCTTGTTCTAAGATGAGGTCCAAGTCTTTTGAGAGGTTTAAAGCATTGTTCTGTCTAGCTTTCAAGCTCAATTCTGGCAGAGCTTCAGCACCTGCCCAAACTCCTGATGACTGCAATCTAACCTGCATAATCTTATCATGAGCTTCAGCGAAGCATACTCTAGTGTACATTCAGTAAAAAAAATACATACAAAAAGTAATAACTGTGTTTTGTTCATAGGACTCTTATTCAAGCGGTCAAAGATTTGTCAGCGGGCTCCCAAGAATACATGCAAGATTTACCACTCGACGGCACCATTGTGACCAGTGAAATGCCTCCACAAGTAAGCACTACTACTGTTTTATTAATAACTGCAATATTTCAGATTTGTATTTTACGGGGTCATTGGGAATTTTTCCCATAACTTTAAGGTGTTGACATAACAATTAAAAAAAAAAACTTTTTATGTTTTCATACTAAGTAATTCAAATAATTACGACTATCTATGTAACACACGCCTTTATCTATCCTTGGATTTTAAAATACGTAATCGTAGTGGTAAGACTGTCGATATCGACGAGATATTGCAACTGGCGCTCCGCACTACACTAGTAAGCTACTTCTTGATATTTATGAATAAACTAGCTGACGCAGCGCGGTATCACCCGAGTGGTTGTCATTCCCATAGAAATACCTATAGAATTCCTCGATAAATAAGCTATCTAATAATGAAAGAATTTTTAAATCGGACCAGTAGTTCCTGAGATTAGCGCGTTCAATTAAACAAACAAACAAACAAACTCTTCGGCTTTATAATATTAGTATAAATAAGTTTGGCTAGGTCATAATAATTTTGTACTCCAAAAATTTTCATTTTAGAACACATGTTCTGTAAAAATTTTAATCAATTTTCCTTAAAGAGCTATGGGAAACACTCCTGAGCACCCTGTATATGTTTTTGGTATATGTATTAGGAAAACATGATCATAAATTAATGCTTACAGTTATTTTTAAATTACAATCATTGAGATGCTTTTTCACTTACCATTAGGTGGGTTGACTGCTTGTCCATGAATAATCACACTAATATTATAAAGGCGAGAGTTTGTGTGTAAGTATGTTTGTTCCTCTTTAACGCTGCGGCTACTGAAGCGATTTGGCTGAAATTTGGAATGGAAATAGATTTTACTCTGGATTAACACATACTTTTCATCCCGGAAAAATGCATGGTTCTCGCGGGATTTGTGAAAAACTGAAATCCACGCGGACGAAGTCACGGGCGTCCGCTAGTTTACCATAAAACACATCCATAGATCCATAGAATCTCTTTCCTTTTTGGAAGTCAGTTATTAAAAAAAAAAATGATTTGCAGATTGCCGAACTGGAGGCAACCATAGCGGCTGGTAACAGAGAACTGCTGCCCATATTCAACAGAGGCAGCGATGACGGCGAAAGTACTGCGGAAACTAAAGATGTTAGCAACAGTGGTAAGTGTAACTATTTTTCTTAGAACAAGTTATTTTGACAAACAAACAGTTTTACACAAAAATAAATAAGAAAACACATTCAAAATTTTGTCACATTTATTTGCCTTTAGAATAAGTTATTTTGACAAACCAACAGTTAACTTTTCTTAACGTCTAATTAAATTATTAACTAATATTTTTGTCAAAAACTCCGTTGAAACAATTAAAATATAGAAAATCATGGCCTCTTATTGTCAAATAAATATTTAATTTAAAAATAATATAATCACGTCTCAAAAAAATATGATGAATTTTTTTCAATGTAATAATCAATTTTAAGACCATTTAAAAATTGTATCAATTAGTCTATGAACGTCTATGCCACAGGTATAGTTATGTACAAGTCGCGGCTCGTGGACGTGGGCGCGCTAGTGCTGGGCGCGGCGCGCTGGGCGGGCGAGCGCGCGCGGCTCGAGACGGCGCTGCGCGACACGAGCGCCGCGCTCAAGGCGGCGCGCGCGGCCGCGGCGCGCACGCAGAATGCGGAGCGCGGCGCGCAGTCGCAGCTGAGCGATGTGTCGTCGGCGCTCGCTGCTGCGCGGGCGAAGATCGCGTCGCTCACGGTACGCTGTTTTTCTTCATGATCAGATCAGTATAACAGCCGATGGACGTTTTTTTTTTTATTCTTTACAAGCTTGACTGCAATCTCACCTGATGGTGTAATCTAAGATGGAAGCGGGCTAACTTGTTAGCAGCAGGATGAAAATCCACACCCCTTTCGGTTTCTACACGACATCGTACCGGAACGCTAAATCGCTTGGCGGTACGTCTTTGTAGGTAGGGTGGTAACTAGCCTTTCTTCCGTTCTATCCGTTCTTCTGCGGATCTGCTCATTTCTGATTCGATCACACAGAGAAACTCCAAGCATAGCTTGCTCCATCACTCGCTGAGTGATTAAGCCTTTTTGTGAGAGCAACAGTTAGCGACCAAATCTCAGATCTGTTGGTCATCACTGGCAACACGCACTGATTGAAAACTTTCGTCTTCAAGCACTGAGGAATTTTGGTCGAAAATATAATAATTTAGGACCAAAATTAGTGCAAATAAACTAATTTCTTTTTTTTAATTGCAGGCCAGTTCTAAAATATTCCATTCCGCACTCAAGAGCATCCAATCGAAAGTGGAAGCTGTGGTTAACATCAAATATGAGGACGACGATGTTGTTGAAGTCGTCAATGGACCTATGAAGTAAGTTCTGTCTATGTGTTATTACTACAGCCTTACTCGATGTGTACTGTTTAACATCAAAAATGTTTATTTTTTTTTCATTTTCAATGTGTTGTTTCTAAAGTTTCATAATAACTTCACTAAAATTTACAGTCCACAATATTACTTTTTTACTATATAAAACAAAATTTCTAAATATAATAATATTTTTTCTATTCCAGACCTGAAGATAAGAAAGATGTGAAAGACATAAAGCTGTCGGTAACAGATAAAACAGAAGGCGGTGACGAAAATGTTACAGAGATTAATGATGATAGTGTTAAAGACCAGAAAACTGAAAAAATTGAGGAAAATTTAACAGACTTGGTTCAAACTAAAGAAGACATTATGACAACAGAGAACATGGATCTTGACGATAAGGAATGAAAATATATGTGATTTTGGAAACTTACCTACTTTAAAAATAAAATAATTACATATTGAAATTTGTGTCATCTGCCCAAATAGCAATATTTTTCTTGTAAAAGTAAAAATAAAGTATAGTTTAAATGAGTATGAAAGAAAAATCAACATCGTAAAGAAACTTGCATACCTGAGGATTTTCTTAATTTTCTACATAATATGTGAAGTATGCCAAGCCATATTGGCCTAGTCCCTCTCATTCTGAGAGGAGACTCGTGCTCAGCAGTGAGCCGAATATGGGCTGATAATGATGAATGATATCTGTAACTTCGAGTCTGCTCTAAACACAAGACTTAACTGCATATACAAAAACGTGTGTTGCAACTTATAGGGAACTAGAAATTTGGATAGAAATCTTTATAAAATACTTTTGAAAATAATAATTTGTATATTATGGTAATAACATGCTCATGTTAATGAATGTGGACGTCAAAAAAAATGTTTAACTATTAAATCTACATAAAAAGTATGTTAGAATTTGGAATAAGTTTACGGTGATATTCTTTATTATAAGTGAGCGTGAGAATGTAAACTTGAAAATGTGTGATTCAATTATTTGTGTGATGTGGTGCGCGCGCTGAAACTTAACGCGTTCGCTGCAGCACTGATTTTTCTGTACGAGGTTTTTTGACCTCGTACTAAAACAATCAGTGGTGTGATACGAGGTCCATCGACCTCGTACCTCTTGAAGACGTGATAGGTACCTACGAGGTCAATTGACCTCGTCCCGCAGTGAACGTGTTAAATAGATAAGTTGGTCGTGTGTGCGCGCTCTTATTGGTAAAAGCAATAGTAATAAACATGTGAAAATTGTCAAGTGTTTTATTTTGCTTCTACAGGGTGCTCGGGAGTATTTTCCACAACTCTAGGAATTATTAATAATTGTAATTGTACTTGTATTCTAAATTACTTTGTATAAAAACATTCAATTTTTTTTTAGTTAAAAAAAATAGTTACGCAGTTCGGAGATGTATAAGTGGACTTATGGGTAATACTACCGAGCACCCAGTATATAAAGATATTGTTCTTATTCGAAAAGTTACATTTAACCAATTTCTGTTAGTAATAATTTTCACTAATATTTTATAGAGTTCTCTATACTATTTATACTAATATTTGATGGCATTGGGATCTGAAACTACTGTCTTTATAAATGTGGGATCATTTGTGGACATAAATCGTCAGCTTTATTTAATGCACTTACGTATCGGTCGCGAGAGCGAGCTATGCTTGATCAAATCAGAAATTGGGATATCCGCAGAAAAATCAAAATCACTGACAGCAAAGCTGAAGTGGCAATGGGTGGGGCGTTTAGTTCGAAGAGCCGATGGGCGTGTGTTCCAAGGTGCCGAAATGGCGACCATGCACCAGCAAACGCAGTGTTTGTCGACCCCCCACTAGGTGGACCGAAGACATCAAGCGGGTTGCATGGATGCTGGCGGCTCGAGAATGTGGTGTTTGGAAGTTCATGCAGTGGATGTCCATCAGCTGATAATGATGATGAATGACGATGCAGTTATTGATTACTTGTCTTCATCTTCATTGTTGATTCAAACTATTTTTAATGGCCTTTACTCTACTCCAAGTCTAGGCCACCTTATCTGAGATGAAATTCGGAGATAATACCCACCACGCTTCTACAATAACAATCTAGGTTGAACTCGTGAATCTATGGTATGGTAAGGTTGTTCCGAGGGGGTGTACCACCAATACTATAGCTTGGCAAATTAGTTCGTAACACTCCCGATGGTCCGCGCGGTCTGGGTGGGGGGTAGCGATGCCCAGCGCTTCACACCTGCGCAGTCCTTTCCCCCCGTCGCCCGCATATCATGGGAGTGGCACCTCGCCCAATGTATGAGTACATTATAATTTTAGGAGTGTTTTAGAATCAATTGATCGTTATAAATAAAACAACAAATAAGATTGATACAATTTAATATTATTACATGATTATTGGTTTGATTGAAGTTTAAATAAAAAATTAAAAATATTAGTACCATAATAGTATAAATATTACAAAGAAATACATAAATTGTTAAAATACAGTATATGACGTACATTCAATAGATAAAAGTAAAAATTAATATATCGTGAATGCCTTATTTGTGGTAGGTATAAATCACCTGTTTTGTTCATATAACAGGAATGTATATTATAGGTATATTTAATTATTTATACTAATATTAAATTCCTTAACTGCTATAAAACAAGCCTGCAAATAAACACTATCCTACATTTTCATTATGATAAAATATGTAAAAAAATGCGTGCTTAGATACTATTATTTTGTCACTATCGTAACTTTCGTATATTGATATTTTAAAATTCTAATTAATGAATAGCAACATTTTGCTATTTTTCCTTAAAAATCTACGAAATTCGACGAATTTATAGTGCCACGTCAGGTTTTTCCGGAAAATAGTAAAAATAATCTGTTATTCATAGTACATTTTACTCAAAGTAATACAAACTTCTATTATATTAGAACTCTAAAGCGAGTAGTTTTTTTTAGTTCTATTCCTACCTATAAACGAAATATACATTCGGTTTCCTAATCGAAATATTAACATAATCTTGTAAATTAAACTACGCCACGAGTACGAATACGAGTGATTCAAGATTTATAGTTATACTTATAGCATAATAAAGAATAAATAGTAAAATCCTATAATAATAGGCTTTTACTATATATAAAGAATAATAGTAATCCTTTTTTTACTCGAATGCGGTAGCAATACAAATTAATTAATCTTTATTCATAATGAACTTGCGCAAAGTGGCGCCTGCTTGTATTTAAATTTTATAATAAAGTGGAGCCTGTGTATATTACAATTTCATAATGAACTTGCGCAATGTGGCGCTTATCGTTATTAAATGTTCATAATGAACTTGCTCAAAGTGGCGCCTGTAAGTATACAATTTTCAAAATTAAATTGCGCAAAGTGCGCCTGATAGTCAATAATCATAAATAATCATAATGAGCTTTCGTAAAGTGGCGCCTGCTAGTATTAAAATTCACAATGAACACGCGCAATATGGCGCCTGCTAGTATTAAATTTCACATTGAACTTGCACAATATGGCGTCTGTTAGTATTCAATGTTCATAATGTACTTGCGCAAAGTGGCGCATGCTTTTATTCACTGTTCATAATGAACTTGCGAAAAGTGGCGCCTGTTAATATTCACTGTTCATAATGAACTTGCGCATAGTGGCGCCTGCTAGTATTCACCAGCGCGCTCAGACGCACGGCTCGACGTAGTTCCCGGGGAAGAGGCCGGTGACGCCGTCCATGACGCCCTCCCACCAGCCGTCGTCGTTCTTCTTCAGCACGTAGATGACGGCGCTCTCCTGGAACGACAGCTCGTCCTCCTTGTCCGCGTAGTAGTCGTATATCGCCACCACTGGAACATAACACACCATATAGAAGGGGAGCCCAAGAGGGAATTTTTGCAGTTACTCGAGCGCGGCAGAAGAACATTAGGGATTACACCTTGCACGTTGTTGAGTACCTCCACCACGATCCAAACTCTTTTGTTTGGATCCTGCCGCGGCAATTCGGGCGTACTCCGACGTCGTATCACGTGAGTTTTAGCCGTGTTTTATAATCAATTAGTATGAATAACACTCACAATAGTTTAAATTCTAAAATACACAAATATTTCGTTATTAAAACTAAACATCTAAATGTTTAATTTTCGAAGCGTTAGCGTTTGTAGAAAGAGAAACGACGTGCCACTTTGCCACAGGACTGATTATTGAATAGGGTAATTGACTCATATCAAATTTAATATAAGCAATATTATTTTTGTGTAATATTCTTTTATTAATATATCGATATCAATTAATAAAAGTTAAGAATTTCTTAAAAAAACTTAATTTAAAAATCATTTATTTTTTAAATTTTCCAAACGTCAAAAACGCTGTCGTCCATTTTGTGACATCACAAACACACGTGATGTACTAAACATCAAACTAATTGTTATCTAATATTTTTGTCAAACGCTCCGTTTGGTTCGTATAGTCAAAAACATATTTAAAAACTAAAATGACATGACGTGACTAAGACAGAGTATTGAATTTTTTCACATACCTTTCTCAATGTAATTCTTGGGCACCCATCCGGGCAGGTCCTCTTCATCGGGCACAATGGCAGGGACTGCGTTGGTGTACTGCCCGCCCAGCTTACCCTGGAACAGCTGCCTCATACCAGTTAACTATTGACTTCTACTAGTTCTTTTTCATCATTGGCAAACATGTTTGGCTCACTGTTGAGCAGGAGTCTCCTTTCAGAATGAGAGGGTTAGGCCAATAGTCCAATGGCCCAATGCTAATTGGCAGACTTCACACACGTAGAGAATTAAGAAAGTTCTCAGGTATGCAGGTTTCCTCACGATGTTTCTTTTTCACTGTTTGAGACAAGTGTTATTTAATTTCTTATTAAATATCAAATATTGGTGTTTTTTATTTTGTTACTACTCATCATCATTATTAACAACCCATAATCGACGAGTTTTTTTAACCATCGGTAGGGAGCAACCCAACAAGCTAAAGCCCGCTTTCTCCCACTACCGGTGTATATATACACAAACACTACAGTTCCAAATGCGCCTTGGTCCGAGAAGAGACCACAACAAACTCAGCCATGTTTACCTTTTTAACCGACTTCAAAAAAAGGAGGCGGTTTCTCAATTCGACCGTATTTTTTTTTTTGTTTATATGATGACGATGTGTACCTGCATGTGGTGTCGTCCGAAGGACTCTGCGAGCTCGTCGTCGAGCGGCGGCGGCGGCAGCGGTGGCGACACGGAGCCCCCGCGTGCGGAGCCTCCGCCCGAGCCTCCACCGGAGCCCCCTGAACCACCTGCCGATGAAGACGACGCGCGCTGCAACACAAATATATCAAATCAAAAATATAATCTAGTGGAACAGATCAAGCGATCAAAAAAATTCCCAATTTTTTGTGATTTTTAAGGTTAATTGGTTATGAAACACGGCTAAAACTCACGTGATATTAGGTCGGAGTATGCCCGATAGTTTAAAATCGGTTTAAACTATTGTATAGGACCTGCCTCGCTAGACGTTACTTTTCTGTCAAAGTATATGATCAACTATCTAATGCGATTATAAAAACTGTATCTATAGAATCGATGTTAAATAGTTGTAATCTTGTTCGTCGGTTAAAGAGCTCCGTAAAAATACCTTTCTGTGTAATTGAATTGTGTAAAAAAACGGGCAAAAACTTCTAGTTTAGTATAAGATATATACCAAATTTAAACTTGTTTTCCTCAGAAAATGACAGACAATTTTGTTCGTGACTATGACTGTGATACAGGTCCTTCTATGATTTAAGTTAATTGGTCTGAGGTTTAAACTCACGATAGTTTAAATTCTAAAACGTTTAAGGTTTTTCAGATGGCTGTATTTCCCTTAAAGATGGTCAAAATGGTATTTTAAAAAACAGGATTTTAAAGCTTAAGTGTCTAATTTTGAGATTTTTCAAGCAACTTGTTCTGCTCTATCTTAATGAATAGGTACCAAAAATATTTTTTTTTTCGAATTTTTATGGGTTCTTTTTTTTTGTTCTACGAACTTGAAAAAAAAATCTACGTAAAACGTAATTATTAATATCCTATAGTAAAACGGTTGACCTTCAGGTTATCCTTGCAACTTACCACTAATTTTGAGTACAAAAAATTTGGAATGTAATAGCAACATTTTTGAGGTCTATTTTTCATTTTTTTATAGATCTCAATTAGTTAAGATATTTGCAGAAAAGCCTTTTTAGAACAATTTCTGTGATAGATACTTATTTTTTTTTAAACATGTACATGTAATAAGTCTTATTTATTTAATTATACGAAAGAAGTAAACCAATGACCAAAATATCAACTTACATGCCCCGGCAGGCTCATAGAATGCTGGCTGTGTTCTCCATCTGATCCAATCAATGGTGAAGGTGGGGCTGTAATGAATAAAGCTTTATTTATACCTTAAATTTATTACTGAGCTTTCTTGGAATCTTGTATACTATAAAAAAAAAAAATACCAACCGAATTGAGAACCTCCTCCTTTTTGCAGTCGGTTAAAAATTGGAAGATTTTATAGGTTCCTGTGGCTTCATGATGAGCCATGATGAAATGAGAGCCAAGTCAATCAGTCCTACTTAAACATGGTCACCTTTTATGTATACGTATTTTCGTATTAGAGGTTCTTCTTTTTTCTTTTTGGTCTATTATTGTCATCAAATTTAAAAGTTGGCAGTTAGAAGCTATCTTCCCCAGCGGGAGAAGCTGTATATATTATAGTTCGTTGATGACACTCCCATGATATGAGGGCGACGGGGGGAAAGACTGCGCGGGTGTCAAATCGTGCGTGCGGGAAAGTGAGGTGCATCAGTCGTGGGCTTTTCATTCATCGTCCGCCCCCCGGCCCGCGCGAACCATCGGGAGTGCTACGAACGTAGTTGTCAAGCTATAGTCATATGTGTCAAGAGTTTACCATCTTTTCAAGCTTTGGTACAAGCAAAGTTAACTGGACTGTCAGGTAATTTGGTTTCTATGTTTAGCTGTTACTGGATGCAAGCGGAAAATGTAATTTTTCTTCTGGTAGCTATGATGATAAATAAGAATCAAAATCCTAAATATTATTGTAACTCACGTGGCATACTGGAATGCAGATCTTGTTGAGAATAGTTGGATGGGGACTGATGCTGATTCGGATGCACCATTCCAACCTGAAAACAAACATTAATTAAACAAAAGGCCTTGTGTGTAGCAACACAATACCCACTGCAACCATGCTCTTGAGATCCTACACCTTCAGGCTAATCATTGGACCAATGAGGTAGTAAATTTTTTTTTTTTTTTATATGTAATTTCTGCGACATGGCGATCTGCTCATAGGCAATAAGCCATTCATTTATCTGATATCATCATATCATTTAATGATTTCTTTGAGAGCTATTTTGCTGCAGATTCCCTGTCAGCAGCTCTCCCTTTGGCTTGTTATGGAAATCTGTTCCACAGGTCGGGAATGCTCTGTCTTTGTACAAGATCGAATCTGTAGCCTAGTGGCACATCGATCGAGAATCGATGTGCCACTAGGCTACAGGTACACTAGTCACGTCATGTCATGCTTGAGTAATGGTCTAAGATTTGGCATAAAGAATCAATACCGTCATCTGTTAATTATTTGGAATAGCAAACGCAAATATATTATAGAAAATATTCACATTGACTTAATACAGTAAAATAAGGCATAAAATAAACTTGTTACCTGCGGTTGAGCGACCGGCAGCGTGGAGTAGCCGGGCGGGCGGCGCGGGTAGTTGGGCGCGTAGTGCGACGGCACCTGCGGCGGCGCCACGGCCGGCGGCGTGCGGTACTCGCGCGACGACTTGCCTACAATCACATCAAGATGAATTTCTTTCTTCGGCTTCACATTGCAACTTCAACTGAAGAACAATTTGAGACTTGTTCCTCCCTTTGATGCTTCATCTTGCACTGAGTCCTTAGCCCAAAATGACAGCAAATCAACAAGCTTAAATGTATTTGAATGTTGAAAGTTGAATTTGATTATTATAAAGGTGTATCCAAACATAGCAAGGCCAGTGTCAGCAACACGCGGCAATCGCGAGAGACAGCCTTACAGCGTGACTTGTGGAGTCACGAAAACACCAAAAGCCACGTTTAGTCGTCATTATAAAGCACACATTGTGCACTTTATCACACAATATGGCACACACAGAGTGACAAATTGCTTGTTCGTGAAATTACACCAAAAAGAGTAATTTCAACGGTAAGTGAAGTTATCTGTATTCTGAGGTTTGGACAGGCCTTTAATCATTCCTCAAGACATTAATAAGTTATCAGTCTTACCAAGGGTGCCCCGTCCAAGAGTGCCAGTGTTTGCTGCAGATGATGAGGATCTCACCACCGCGGGTGGTGTGGGCGGCTTGGTGGTGGGCGCTGGCAGGGGCGCTGCGCCCGGGGCGGAGCCCGAGCGGCGACCGCGCGGCGTGCCTGTGCTGCCGCTGTTCCAGCGAGCACCATGGCCAATGTCATCTAAGGCTATAAATAATTTA
The DNA here is from genome assembly GCF_947172395.1 of Bicyclus anynana. NCBI lineage: Eukaryota > Metazoa > Arthropoda > Insecta > Lepidoptera > Nymphalidae > Bicyclus > Bicyclus anynana. The sequence goes on along the minus strand of NC_069094.1, from coordinate 10,757,152 downwards.
TTATTAAATAATCATTTAATAAAGTCATTAACATCTAATAGTGGTTGTTAACGAATTGAACATTATCACTGTAGCAGTGTGCTGGTTCTAAGATCTGTATCCCTCTCCTATCAGGAGGGAGGCATAGCTCTGTAGTGAGCTGTTTTTTTAATATAGGCTAATTTTGAACTTTTAAGGGGCTGGCTCAAATCTCAGTTTGAGAAAAAATCAGGAGCATAGGTCTAAGATTTGATAACTAGCTGCTGTTATACATCCACTCCTAAGACAGGTCTCTTATTTGGAAAGAAAGGGCAATATTTTTCATATTTAAAGGTATAGTTCATTATGAGCCTATATGGCATCAGGGTGTGGCCTTATACCTTATAAGATATGATATATTGATGAATTTGGAAAAAATATATGTTAGCTAAGTATTAGAAATATGATATTATAAATAAAAATGTCCTAATAAAATAATAAAATACCATGAGGCAAAGCTATTAGGGGAAACTGGTGTTCGAAGTCACACCAATTGATTGGGAAAGCAGGCCCCTTGTAAAAGGAATATGGTAGGTGATAAATGAAGAATAACAACTCACCCGAGTAATCAATGCTCTTTCTAACATATTTTATAGGCTTCTCAGGATTAGCCGGCGCTATGATTTTATATTGTCTATTAGTGACCTTGTTGGCAGTTAACACACCAATCTCCCTTCTGGCCACTTTCTCCTTGTGAATGGATACTGTTTGAGCGATATGATTCATCTGGCCTTCCATTTCGGCCAACTGCATAGTCTGGAGCTCCAATAATTGAAGGAAGTTGTATGCGAGCGTGTTGATTTGGTAAGCAACACTAGCCAGAGATTGTGTGGTGTAGTTCTTAGTACTTTCTAGAGCGAGACGTTTGTTTTCGGATTGGAAGTAATTCGCTTCGCAGTACTCCGCCACTCTTTCGAGGTTTGTATGACTGTCGGTGAGGTGATTACGGCCCTCGGGTATGTCCGTTTGTAGCAACGCGGCTAACTCTGCCATTTTGGAGCTGAAATTAAGATATCCTGCCTTATGCACCGGAAAATGATAATCAAATGCCTATTTTCCACGCAAAACTGTTGCCAAACGCCCTCTAATACTCGATTCAAAATGTAACATTATTGCAAATTATTTATTTAACACAGGAACTTTCGTAAGTACACTTTAAACAGAATGCGAGGTTAATTCGTAATTGTAAGTAGAAATTGGATGATGTAGAGCTAAAGTTGTAGTATGATCTGATACCTAACAATAAATATGAATTATTATTAATCACGTACCTTTCTTAAACTTTCGTCTTGAATTTAATTATAACACTGCACAATAAATGATTATCGATGCGGTCAGTATCGGTACATTTAGAATACAAAAATAAATAAACGTAAAATTATATTTTTACTCCACCCATTACAAAAAAAAACATCACAATTCACAATTTCACACCACTTGACTTGACTGACAGTTGACAGTTGACCACAGTTGACAATTCACAGACGTAACAAAAACAACAAAAATCAGACAGAGGCAGATCGACGTGACCATAGACTTTAAAGTATTTAGTGTTTCGCAGTTGCATTCGAAGCGCCATTTGGATTCTTTTACAAATTCTCGACAAGGGCGAAAGCCGAAATGGATGCGTATAGCTCCTCAAAGATTACATAATTGTAATGATTTTGCATGCATGATAATGATTTTGTGTAAGAATCACGTGAATGTGCTTAATTATGCAAGTATCATTCTAATCTGTGTGCGTATTTTAAACTTAATTTGTCGTCTGTGATACTTTATTCAGTATAGTGCTTTAGTCTTTGTATCTGTCATTGTATATTAATAATCTGTGTTATTATTCTTCTGTCTGTGAGTTTCGCAGCGAAGCGAATCAAAAAAAAATCAAGTAAAAAGAAAGTGAATTTGTGTAGAAAATTTGGATAGATAACAGTTTGCTTAAAATGTAATAAAATAAGTAGTTATAATTTAAATTATAATAAAATGGGAACTAACGGTAACGGCCGCCGCGGCGGCACTAAATTACCCGACGTCCGCCGACCTATGGAAGAGGGTGACTGTATCGACATGGAGAGCCCGGAGCTGGATTTCGTGTACGACGACTGTGACACTCAAGCTAATGAAATAGCTGAATTGTATAGTTACACCGAACATCCGGAATTCCAGCACAACGTGAAAGCCTTCGAGGAAATAATGGACGAATTCAATTACCCACCCAGTTGGCAGAGACTGACGAATACTCAGCAACGCACTGTTGTGATGAAACTTTTGGAGCATTTGGATGTTGCTGTGAGTGAGATACGTATGCGGGCGACGAGATGTATACTGTACTTGGCGCAGGGTTGCTGGGCGGAGATGCAGTCGGATGCGGAGCAAGCTCATTGGGCTCGAGTTAACATAATGACTTTGTACGACATGGGAACCTTCGCTGCTTTTGTCGAACTGTTAAATCTGGAAATAGTGAGAAGTAGTGCTGCAGTTGCGTCTAGGAAACTCGCTGAATCACTTGCAGACTCTACTAACCTGAGAGTGATTCTTTCTGTGTTGTATCTTATAACTGAACATATGAGAACTGAAAAAGAAAATGTAGATACTGAGTATGCACATCTCGTGAAAACTTTCAAGGAGGAAATAGGATCGCCCTTTGGGGAGGAGATGTTACCTGTTAAATTACTTGGTATGGTAACCCAGCTGTGCGCTGGTACTACACCACATTTTCCTATGAAAAAAGTCTTATTGCTCTTATGGAAAATTTTACTTGTGTATCTTGGGGGTACAAAAGAGTTGAAAAAACGGAAAGCCAGGCTTCGCGAGAAATATGGTTTGCCTCCTGTGACTGAAGATACCCTTGAAATAATAAAAAGTATGCGTTCAAGTTCTCCACCTCCCAGTGCTGCTGATATGCTGGAGAACCAGAACCCGGGACAGAGAAAATTGAAAGAGAATGAAAGAGCACTCCGTAGACAGACCTTTATGAAACAAACATCTCTCGATGAATCAGACGAGCAAATTTTTGTTGACAAAGAGGAAACTGGCAACGGATCTGAAGATTATTCAATGGAATTCCAATCGATGTCTTCGGATAATATTCAAAATGCTAACACAAACCCCAATTGCCCATACTACATGTATATTAAACGTTTTGATAGTCCACCTCCACCGCCACCACTTCCTCGAAGCCTACCGTGGCGATCAAAAGTTCGTCAGAAGGATATTGACATGTTTTTAGACAATGTCAGAATAAAATTTGTTGGATACTCCCTTCCTGGTGATAGACAGACCATCGCTGGATTACCCCAACCTATACATGAGGGTATAGAGATATTGAAGAAACACATGTACACAAGTCTTGCTGAAGTCCAAGCAGAAAGGGAGTTTGAAATTGCTAGAAGTCCTTTAACTAGAGGGGAAAAAGATGTAGAAGAAACTGAGGCAGAAATTCTATACAAAGCAATGTTGCCTAATTTACCACAATACATGATCGCTCTACTAAAGATCCTTTTAGCTGCCACTCCAACCTCAACTGCAAAGACTTATTCAATGAATATTATGGCTGATGTGCTGCCAGAAGAAATGCCAATGACTGTGCTCCAATCATTAAAACTCGGTATAGATGTCAACAGACATAAAGAGATTATCGTCAAGGCAGTCACAGCTATCCTTTTATTACTGTTAAAACATTTTAAATTAAATCATGTTTACCAGTTCGAGTTCATGTCTCAGCATCTTGTATTTGCCAATTGCATGCCTTTAGTACTTAAGTTTTTTAATCAGAATATTTTATCTTATATTGGAGCGAAAAATTCTATACCCATTTTTGATTTCCCTGCTTGTGTTATAGGTGAACAGCCAGAACTTACCAAAGAATGTTTGGACATTGGGGACTCGTCAGTTCCATATTCTTGGAGAAATGTTTTCTCTTGCATAAATCTTTTGCGTATTTTGAATAAATTGACTAAGTGGAAGAATGCTAGAATCATGATGCTTGTTGTGTTTAAAAGTGCACCAATTTTGAAACGCACACTCAAAGTGAGGCATGCCTTGATGCAGTTCTATGTATTGAAATTGTTAAAGATGCAAACTAAATATTTGGGGAGGCAATGGAGGAAAACTAATATGAAAACAATCAGTGCTATATATTCTAAGGTCCGTCACAGATTGAATGATGATTGGGCATTTGGGAATGAAGTTGATGCTCGACCTTGGGATTTTCAAGATGAGGAATGTGCTTTGAGAGTTAGCGTTGATCGTTTTAATCAAAGAAGGTACAGTTCTGTCGTGGATTTAGATGGTGATCTGACACCGGTTGATACAGATATAAATAGTGTACTGGACACAATCATAGATCTCGATGAAGAATTTAAATTAAACTATGAATTATGGCTGGAACAAGAGGTATATAATAATGAAATCAATTGGGATGTTCTACTCTCAACATAAAATATATATGTATATGCATGATTTAGTAAAATTTGGTGTGCACAAAGAGGAATAAAACTGGGTACCTCGCAGACTAAAATTATTTTATTATGAGTAGGATGATGTCAAAAAGCAAACACATCCATCACAATGTGGTATTTAAAGAAATAATCTTAACATAGAAAGTATTGCAAATGGATGTTTGTTGTATATTTGCATTATTGACTTAACTCTCGTAGTGAGTAGTTACATCTGAGATTCTTGAATAAATGGTTTGCCATATCTGGCAAAATATAAGTCTGTGGCTTAGATGACTTTCTCTTCTATTTAATTTGCTTGTATAATCAACTGAACTAGTATTTAAGAGCTGTATACCTAATGGCTTGTATATTACAACTTTTATACAACATGATAACAGAATGACATTGGTAAATCTGAAAATGCCCATGCACGCCACTTGTAATGGATCTAGTATTAAACATCTTATAAATAATTTACATTTAATTGAGTGTAAACAAGTTTTTTTATAAATTTTTTTTTCATATATTTGTCTTAATGTATCTAATGGTCGTATTATAATGTATAGAAGTCTTTTTTTATAAATAAAACATTTTATCCAAGACAATTTTAATGTTACTTAAATATTATTGTTTTAACACCATGTTTTAAGCAGTATTATTTAACGACAACTTTTTACGGTTTCAAAATTATTTAAAAAAATATATAATGTACTGAATATTTATTTGTTTTAATATTTCAGTAGTAGTTAGTATTGTAGGCATGTTGAACAAATTAAATTAAAACTTATAACAATTATGAGGTTATTGAAAATTAATTATTTCCATGTTGACTGTTCCCTCTGTTGTCTTGGTTTCGAAGACTCAGTGTGATTATTTACTAGGGTGGACCTGGCCCTTACATCAAGTCTATTATTATTAGTATCATAGTAGAATAGGGATGATGACAGTTTTTAAATTGTATAAATTAAGAGTATGCTAATAGTAAAGCAATTTTGTAAAAGTAACAGGGTATCTGCGATCATTACTTTCTGAGATACATTTTTTAGTTTTCGAAGCGTTAGCGATCGTAGAAAGAGAATCGACGTGCGATTTGGCTAGGGGGGCAGATTTCCAGGGTACAGACCTGCAACAGATCAACTATAAAGCATATTATTGTTTTTTAAATATCGGGCTATAGCACGTTCTCGTTCTACTACAATTTGTTTTATGTAGGATGGTGCGGGTGACAGTTTCACTCTTGTAAGTTTGGCGCGATTCACGATATTAATACGTATATGAACGTTATACAGGCGACTGTCACCGTACCCATGCTACCTGAAAAACCCTTTACTATATTATTTCTATACCTATCTGGAAAATGAAGTTTGTGATACAATCGCATTGCACGTGTAGTATAATAGGCCTTATGTGTATTGAAGCAATAATGAATTAAATATCGAATATGTATGTTAGTTTTTACTTTTTTTTAATTATAAACATACATGTAATATGTTTTTAAATGTTTAAATTATATGCAAAAAAACATAACAAAAATATTATGGTGATAAAAATAAAACAGATAATACATACTTACTTGAAATTCAAAATTATGCAATATTCTTAAGCGTACCTAGCTTAAGTACTTTATGTTCTGAGATGTGTAGAGGCCGATACAAACTTTATGACGTCTACGTGCAGACAGTACCTAATTAAAGTACGAACGCCGCGCGCGGGATGAAGCTCTGCCGCTGCATTACCGCTGGTACCTAAAATTTTGCATTGCGATGTTCCGAAACGTCATAAAGATTGCATCGTACTGAACCTAAATCAATTTTGTTAACGATATACCTTTAAATTTTTAAATTTTCTTGTTATTTACCTTTATTTTAAGAACATGACAAGTATAAAAAACTACTTAGAGAGATTAATGATTTAGAACTAAGGTAGGAATGCATGATCAATAAATTGTAGATGACTTTTTTAACATAAATTACTTATAATTTTTTTTAAACAGTGTAGGTACCTACCATATTCTGAAGTTTATACAAATATATTTAAGTATTATTCTACGTAACCAAACTGGTGAAAATTAAATAAAAAGAGTTTATAAAATTGAAACAGCCTTTTTTATTATTCTCATCGAATAACCTAAGCAAAGCTCAGCCTAATTTTAATGTCAATTTAAATAGGATAGGCTATATTAGAGAGACGTGATAGCCCAGTGGATATGACCTCTGCCTTCGATTCGGAGGGCGTAGGTTCGAATCCGGTCCGTGGGACCTTCAGTTGTGTGCATTTTAAGAAATTAAATATCACGTGTCTCAAACGGTGAAGGAAAACATCGTGAGGAAAACCTGTGAATTTTCTTAATTCTCTAGGTGTGTGAAGTCTGCCAATCCGCTTTGGGCCAGCATACCATACCACCTCTCATCCTGAGATTCGTTCTCAACAGTGAGTAGGAATATGTGTTAAATCGGTTATGGGTGATATTATAATAGGCTATAATGTAATAAAAAATGCTTTTGGATAGATAAGGAGCTTAGACCCACCAAGCTGATCTAGTGCGGGTTGACGGGCATAAAGTGAAATTGATTGGCCCTACCTAACGATTATTATCAGATTTTATATAAAAAGGCCAGGGAAAGTCGTCTTACCAGTTATCACGCTCTTCGACTCCGAGGCACATAACGCGTCTTAGACGGGAAAGCGTAATATGCGGGATATGGGTGGGGGAGAATGAAAAATATAACGTCTAATGTACACATTGTGTATTTGGTGTAAAGACAACCTAATTATGGTACTTAAAGTAATCACGTAGGTATATCTGGTTTGATCATTATAGAAATATAGAGTATCAAAAAGATTAAATTTTACTTTTGCAGATTTGTGAAAAACTGAACTCCACGCGGACCATATCGCGGGCGTTCGCTAGTAATAACATAAAATTGAAAATTTTGAACAACCCCCGAAATTCATGGAAATGTTGGATCCCTAATATTAATTACACTCTCGATCAAGTCATCAATATTCTCTTTTAGTGCGCTTTCATTTGAGACCCCACTCAAGTATGTTTACAGACATTCGGTTATTCTTCCCCACAATCATCCCCCAGAACGTTTAAACGGTTCAACCAATTTTCATCATTCACTCACAAATGTCACGTTTCACACAAAACAAACTAAATTGAAATCGCTTCATCCGTTCGGGAGCTATGGTACCACAGACAGACTGACAGACACGACAAACTTATAGCACCCCTCTTTTTGCGTGGTGGGTTAAAAAAAAGCTGAGCCGAGCAAGTTGCAGGCTGGCTTTGTTCTCACGTCAAACGTCGCTGCGATGACATCAAAACATTAGTAATATTGTGTACCTATCCAACATAATGGATCCTCTCACCGCCCTATATCGGGGCACTTAGCACCGCAAGGGTGCGATTTGATCTGAATCACAATGACTGGTAGGTGGCAGGCGATTTAAATTTATAGCTTCATACGAATTGGAGTAAAAATAAAAAATACCTACTCGAAAACTAATTTATTTAAAAATACTTATAATTAATCGCCTAAATGCGTTGGCCACGTGCAGTATAGGATTCCGTAGATTAAATGATCACGTGAAATCTGAAAAATCCACAAATGCATCCCTGAATAATGATGCTGGTGTGTACTCTGTACCGACTCGTAAATCTATGGTGCTGTCACACCCACAATACTTTTGAAGACCTAACCCAAGATACGTAACTGTGGTATAGACGAAATAAAAATGTCAGTTTAAAGGTTTACATGTAAGGAAGGGCCCCAATAAATATTCTTTTCAAATCTCTTCTAGGTAACCTAGCTAAATCGCGGACGGATAGACGAACATGGAGAAACTATAAAAAAACATTTCAATTTTGTATGAATCGTCCATTCTCGTAACAGCATAATTATGTACGGCTATGTAGCACGACTATCGGAGTGCTATGTCGAAAATCTCTCAAAATCGCAGTTGACTACGGAACCATAAAAAGGGATTAAGTTTTGTCCTTTTAACCGATTCAAAAAAAGAGGAGGTTCTTATTTCGGGTGTGGCTATTTAAAACAATCTAAAGTAGGGACGTAGGACACCTTCCTAAATGTGTCATTTACCTACCTAAGTATATAAATCTTTTCCATGTAAACTGCAGTTAGATACTAACAGTTACGAGTCCAACTGCGATACAATCTTCAAGCTAAAGTATTTTCTGCTCCATAACCCGTGTAATCTGCGCATTCAACATCCACACTAAACTGTAACGCCATTTTCAACGCATTTCTCTAACGATACACACGAGCAAAATGCATAAATTCGTCGCGATATGGATATTAATTTTAAAAGCGTTTGAAGTGTCCACAAAAGTGCATTACGATGAATTTAATGTAAACGATATTCTGCGTACGGATCTTATGCCGACATTTTTTATGATCGACGAAGTTAAGCAGAATGTAAGCGATACGTCGATAAACAAACAAATGCCGTACGTTAATGGATCGATTGACTCGGCGTTGTCTACCCTCGATTTTCACAGGTAAAATTTTAAAAATAGAATTATGTAACCCTTTCGCCTTTAAATTATTAGTCCATTGAAAAGTTACATTTGGGGTTGCGTTTTTTTTCATTCAACAGCTAAGTTTTTACAGCGCTCCGAAGTTAAAACCTTTTCATTTATTGTTCTATGACAAAAAGTTACTGAACCAAAGTTGTAGAAAATTTAATTTGCTAAAAAAATATTAACAATTTTTTTTATTAGATGAATAGTTTACGAGATAAATCGTAAAAAACATTTCAACCCTTACTTTCAAGATGGCGGTCGCGGGACAAGGGTGGCGACCCCACAAACTTGGTTTTAGCTTTACACTGACCCCCTACACAGCAAAAAAATAAAATTGCGTCCTCTAAAAAACGCAAGGCAAGGCCTAAAAATGTAACACTTCAATGGACTATATCATTATAACGTTATTAACCGATAGACCTCCACTGCTGAATAAAGGCTTTTTATCCAGGACATTCAAACACCACGTTATTTAACCGATTGCATCCAATGGCTCCATAAAACGCGAAGTAGGAGGGACCATTACAACGATTTCCAACACAGGGTCGCCATTCCAGCACCTTGTGATTTCAGCGGCTCTTCAAACTCTTTTTTTTATTTTTATTCTTTATGAATTAGCCCTTGACTACAATCTCACTGATGATGCAATCTAAGATGGAAGCGGGCTAACTTGTTAGGAGGAGGATGAAAATCCACACCCCTTTCGGTTTCTACACTACATAGTACCGGAACGCCAATCGCTTGGCGGCACGTTTTTGTCGGTAGGGCCGTAGGTAGTAGCCACCGCCGAAGCCTCCCACCAGCCTAAATTTCCCACTCGTTGAGCTATGTCAGTGAATTTTAATTTAACATTTCAAATTATTATTATGTTTTGATACTTAACTAAAAATGTTTGTTTTTAGAAAAATGATGAATGAATATCAGTGCAGAAACTACCTCGCAGAACAAATATTGGGTGAAATGGGTAAAAGTGTGCTGCAAAATCGAGTCGGTAAGCCACCTCGTGAGGGACATGAGGGTTTTGGGAATAATCTGCTCACTCGGCGCACTCAGGACATACGAAGCAACTTTATGTATGATCCTGGTTCAATGAATTATCAGGAGTGGCTGGCTAAGTATGTTTGCTATTTTAGGCCTCATTCGCACGAGAGTTTTTATAACCTACCTACCTATACTAGTATGTTCACACGACAGCGTTTTTAAAACACTACGCTTTTTTATCGATCAGTATTGCATTTTCAATTTTGGGCGTTGGAAATACTCCATGAAATAAATTAAGAACGTTAATGAAAGCGCCAACGTATTGTTTTTTTTGATTCTCGTGGCGAATGTGTAAAATATCAATCCTTTTAATAACTAACTGTCACATTTGTCCAGTGGTAAGCATATGTGATTTTGGATCACGTTTTTCTTAGGGCATCTCCTATATGGCGTACTAAATTATATTGTGGTTCCATTCAGAATGTCAAGATAATATAGGCTTTGAAATTTCATCTGGGGGCATCACAAAATCTATTTTATTGCAACACATGGGTTTTATGTTATGGCTAGACCACCATCAATACCCTTTCAACTTACTTTCAACTCAAAAAAAAGTCATTTCTTCACACGCTCTTACTGTATTAATATCCTGACAACAAGACAAAGTTTTCTATTTTCCTGGTCGTGCTATACTTCATAGGGTGATGGCTCTCAACGATATCTACCGGCATCACAACATGTCAGTAAGCCCATCATACAACGCTACAGCCTTTGAGGCAGACCATCGGTCACAGCCTAGAGAAGGCTATGAGGTTATGGAGGGTGCGGAAATGGCGATTGGAGACTCTGATGGACTTATGTACGAGGTTTCAAAACATGGTAATTATCTATTATTTTTAATTTTTAAAAGAAGATTAAGTTTTTTTTTTATACCTTTTAAACGATACATTAACTGATATGGCTGAGACCATCATTTATGTACAAAGCTGTGTCAATGTTCCATTAGTAATTAACATAGCATTTGATGCTCATGGAAGCTTACAAACATTTTCTAAATTTTCCTTCCTGCAAAAGTATCCTTTAAGCATTTTGATTTTAGTCCTACAGCTAGATCATCCTTAGCCTCACTTTAGCAAAAAATATAATTTCTTATATAACTGTCTTGCTAGTCTATTGCGAAAGCATCAGCTTTACCGTTTTCTGTTAATAATAATAAGTCGAATAGTCTAAACATAGACTATTCGACTTCGGACCATGACTTTAACTCATCGATATGACAATATCGTCAACCCGGAGTTTGTCAGTTGGTAGTGTTAAACTTACAACCCTCTACCTTGCTATTCCATCCATTATCAATAATTTCTGATACAATATCTAATCGTCGCACAATCGAATCCATTGTTACCTTAAGCCCGGAGTAATATAATATAGTTCTTTTGACTGGTGGAAGGCTTCTGCCTGGGCTAGTTAGCACCCTACCGACAAAGACGTACCGCCAAGCGATTTAGCTTTCCAGTATGATGTCGTGTAGAAACCGAAAGGGGTGTGGAGTTTCATCCTCCTCCTACCAAGTATCATCAGGTGAGATTGTAGTCAATGGCTTACTTGTAAATAAAAAAACTTCGGAGAAACCCTTTAAGGAGGGACTGGTCCTGAAATGGGTCGTTCAAATAGTTCAATAGTCCTCTGATAGTGATGTTTTTATTAGGTGGTGGTTACGAATACAATATGCCTCCCCCTCCGCCGTCGATATACCAACACCCGTCACCAATACACGAGATCCACGAGGAATACGGCGTAGAGAGGGAGTCCCATGGACTGGGCATCTCTGATCTCTTCGATATATCTCTTACCGGGATCGCTTTCTTGTCCTTCGGCATGTTTATATTGCAAGTGCTTATGTGTATAACAATGGTGAGTACTTAATGTTTAAGTTTTTAACTAGCGGACGCCCGCGACTTCGTCCTCGTGGAATTCAGTTTTTCACAAATCCCGCGGGAACCATGGATTTTTCCGGGATGAAAAGTAGCCTGTGTTAATCCAAAGTAAAATCTATTTCCATTCCAAATTTCAACCAAATCGCTTAAATAGCCGCAGCGTAAAAGAGGAACAAACATACTTACACACTTACATACAAACTATTATATTAGTGTGAAGTGTGATATACTTAGTGTACTGTACTTAGTAGATTTCTATACTTGGTTGCTAATATACTTAGTGTATGTGTTGCCAGTGATGACCTATGGTTCCGAGACTTGGTATACCTCTTCTAAATTGAGCCACTACAACCATATTACTATACTATATGTGAAAAGCTACCCTTGAATAAAAAAAAACTAATCAAATCTGATTTTAGATAGGTACTTAGAATAAAATAACCAAAACATAAATGTACCTACCTATTAAAATGTATTAAGTATTATAACGGTAAAAAAAGAGTAGCAAAATAGGTAAATTAAAATTTTCGTTTCTTTGTTTTTGTCTAAAACTACTTCACGCTTTTTCGACTATTGGTTGGTACTTACAGAAAATTATATCAGGAAAAAACAAATGTTAAGGAACTTCCATGGGCTTTTTTTGCATCATAAGTAATTAGTTGTTATCAATTTACAGAACCAACAACCTACGCAAGTAATGCAACTAGTCGACAACACCGATACAGTCAATGTGGACGATGTTTTCCGAGTGAAAAGAGACGCAGAACCGCGTACCAGAACTATTGCAACCCTCAACAGCTTGGCGCGACACGCTCTGATGGCTATCCGACCTCAGTCACTGGAATGCCTCTACCGTACCTTGTGTTTAGGGAACAAACATGCAAGGAACATTCGTGATAGCAACAAATATTGGCTACCTTTGTGGCAGTAAGTATTCAAAACGTTACTACTTGAAATTTTTTGTCATGTTTTAGAGCCTCAATAGCTTAACGGTAAGAGCGGTCGGACTCACCACCGAAGGGTGGTGGTTCGATCCCCGCCCCGTTGGTCTATTGTCGTACCCACTCCTAATACAGTCTTTCCCGACTAGTTGGAGGGGAATGGGAATATTGGTCATATTTAAAAATATGGCAAATATTCTTAAAAAAAATGACTAAAAAATAAGCTAAACATGACTAGATTTTTTTTTCTTTTTTTATTCTTTACAAGTTAGCTCTTGACTACAATGTCACCTGATGGTAAGTGATGATGCAATCTAAGATGGAAGCGGGCTAACTTGTTAGGAGTAGAATGAAAATCCACACCCTTTTCGGTTCCTACACGACATTGTACCGGAAAGCTAAATCGCTTGGCGGTACGTTTTGGGATCGAACCCAGGACCTCCATTTGTAAATCCACCGCGCATACCAGTGCGCCACAAAGGCCGTCAAAAATAGGCATAGGTGTAAAGCCTCATTAGACTGTAATACCTTACCTTTGTAAGGAATTCATTACGTGTTTAGGGAATAAGCACGCAAGGAACTACACAGGAACATATCCTGCCAACTATGGCAGGATATGTGTTTAAATATAATATTCTGGCGAAATAAAAATTGATTGATTGAAGGAACATTTGTGATAACAAAAAATAGTCGCTACTTGGCTACTTTGTGGCAGTAAGTATTCAAATCGTTACTAAGTACTTGAAAAAAAAACTGTTATAGGAATAAATTGAACATGACCTGGCCTACACCCGCCTCAGGCCTATTCTCAGGTATAGGTGTAAAGCCTCATTAGCCTGTAATTCCTTCTCTCATAAATATACAATGCTTGGCGGAAATATTAAATCGGTAGAAGTACTTCTCCGACGATTTCCGTCAGTTCCATAAAGTTCAACTACTTACTACTAAAGGCTAATTTGTAAATAAAAACTAAGCTTATATATTACATATATATATATGTAATAATATATATATATATTTTCAGTGCAGGAGTCGCCTGGACGCGCGGCAAAGTGCTCGGCGCTTTGCAGGCAGCTGCTCTTGGACTCGGCGGTGCTGATTGCAACGAAAGTTATCCTAAAAAGCTATGCATTTAAGTAAGCTTAAGTTATACTAGTAAGCTTAAGTCATACTAGCTATGCCCTACGGTTTTACTCGTATAATTATGAAATATGGGCTAGAACAGATAGATTTTTCCAATTCGAACCATTTGTTTCTGAAAGGAGGCTGGCGAAAGTGGGAATCACACTGTGATGTGTCGTACATTCATACCTTTGTATTAATTAAATCTATTATTTTATAAAATGCTTGTAAAAAAAAATATTTAGATTTTACAGAACGGGAATCAAAAGAAAAATTACTGTATTTTATTTACGAAAAAACTACTAACTAGATAGGGTGCCTACTAATTTTAAGGTATATCTTTTTTCTCTCTGCTTTTCGAAACTGCTTACCATTTGATTTTTTCTTAGTTAAATCATGTTAAACAACTAGCTAGTCCCAAAATTCATGCAATCTTCTTACCATTCTCCTTTGCGTGTTTAACTAGACAACATCGCTTCATATCCGACTTCCAAAAAGGAGGAGGTGGTTCTACGCTTGGCTGTATGTATGTTTTAATGTTAGTATAGATTTATGTAATCTTATTTTCTGAAATGAGCAAATCACATTTATTGTTACTAGTAAAAGCAATTTAGTTCTCTTATAGAAAATACTTTTTCCAGAATAAAAGGAAACCTTTGTGTTAATTTCAGGTGTACCTAATCTATATACATTCCAAATGTCTGCGAAATCAGTCTAGAAGTTGCGGCGTATTAATTAACCGATTTCAAAAAGGAGGAGATTTTCAAGTTGATCAAGTTTTTCTTTATTTTTTTTATGTATGTACATCGATTCTATCGATTTTCTATATTCTAGACTTAAATCAAACTATTTGTGCCGATAATTGAGTTAATAGATAGTTGATTCATTTATGGAAACAATTTGCATTACTTACTTACCTATATTATTTCAGTTAGATTTCGGGAATATTGGAAACAAAACGACAATAAAAAGATTTGTACAATTTATATTTACAATTTTGTTATAGTTTAATATGTATGCAATAATTTTATGATCATAAAATCGATCAATCGATCAACTATACAATAGTGTAATCATAATGTATTTCTTATTATTATCTATTAAGCTTAAATACTCGTATATTGCTTATACAATTTAAATCTATAATTTTTTTCATTGTAACTGAAAAGTCATTATAATTATGATATGTTTAACTTATATCGTACTATCTATAGATTAACTTACTCGTAAATATTAATTTATCAACCCATATTTGGCTCACTGCTGAGCTCGAGTCTCCTCTCAGAATGAGAGAGGTTAGGCGAATCCACCACGCTGGCCCAATGTTTTGGCAGATTTCACACACGTAGAGTTAAGAAAATTCTCTAGTATCCAGCTTTTCTCACGATGTCTTTCCTTCACCGTTTGAGACACGTGACATTTAATTTCTTAAAATGCACACAACTGAAAAGTTGGAGGTGCATGCCCCGGACCGGATTCGAACCCACATCCCCTCCGGAATCAGAGGCAGAGGTCATATCCACTGGACTATCACGGCTCTTTTTTTTCATTGATTTATTAAACTTTAATTTATTAAAGTCGAAATAGCTCAGCCATGCTCTTTCCATTTACATAGTGTTTTAATGGCATCGCTAAGTACATAAGAATGCTGTAACTCGCTACTTTTGTCACTTCAGCTCTCGTGTCGACACAACTCGTGTCGCAGGTGACAAACTGGCAACAGCACTGTGAGGAAATTTAATTTGTTTTAACAGGTAAATGATGTTTTATTACTACTACATCCGTTTACGAGCAGTGAAATATTGTAGACTAGTTGAAACGCGAGACTTTGTCCGCGAGAAAATCGGTTTAAACTTTCATTGTACATGACGGTTTGTTTTAAAGATAAAATGGTTATAAGTATAGATTCCTTAAGAAATAAGTACAATACTTATTATGTCTATTGTCTACTTGATAAAGAAACTATAATTCCGTGATAGCCCAGTGGATTTGACCTCTGCCTTCGATTCGGAGGGCGTAGGTTCCCATCCGGTCCGGGTCATGAACCTCCGATTCTTCAGTTATGTGCATTTTAAGAAATTAAATATCACGTGAAACGGTAAAGGAAAAACATCGTAAGGAGATCTGCATACCTGAATTTTCTTAATTCTCTACGCGTGTGAAGTCTGGTAATCCGCATTGAGCCAGCGTGGTGGACTAAGGCCTCTCTCATTCTGAGTGGAGATTCGTGCTCGAAAGTAAGTCGAAAATGGGTTGCTAATTATAATTATGACTTATACGTCAAGTCCACGGACTTGTTTGTAATTCTATAAAACAGGAATAACTGTGCATTGTTTTGTTGTAGGTCTCTAATATCTCGGAGGAATTAGGCGGAGCTTTCCCAAGCTCCCTGGTGGCTTGGATTGAAATGGCTTGAAATTTCCAACATTTCCAACAATTTAACTGATTTACAGAAAACTTTGACAACATCGATCGTAGATCTTTAGATAGGCCCCGAAGCGTCACGGAATTGTCATTGGTTTCGCAAATACTTATGAAAAGTAACAATTTTCTCATTATATTCGTGTTGCGTCTTGTATTTTTGCACTTACCAAATGATCACGAAGGCATAATTAAGGGATTAAACAAAAAAAAACAGTCAAATATTTTTTTAAGTCACAACATGCGCTTGTTGCATACTAAGTTAAGATGTGCGTGCACGTCTTTGAGTAATGACATAACATTGTGCGTTCTTTAATACGGAAGGGCCCATCTAACAATTTATATCGATCCTTGACAAATTATATACTTATCTTAACGTTCCTATTAAATTAAATCACTCGAGCTCAATAGATATACCAAAAACTACACTGAACGGATTTTCATCGATGTAAAAATCCGTCATTAGCTTGGAGTTTAGTAAACAGTTTTTTTTTGAAACAAATATCAGCATGCTTCTAATATTTACAATAGATCAAAATCACAAAGGTATCTATTAATTTATAATATTTAAACCTTAAGTTTTAAGTTAAATACAATAAGTGTAGATGTGATTTGGACTCTCATCTAACTTTACATTCTTAATCTACTTCCTTAATTATGATTTGTTTAAATCAAATGAGATTTTATTGTGCTAACTAGCCCAGTCGGGGATCGAACCAGGACCTCCGTCTTGTAAATCCACCACGCATACTACGGAGGCCATCAAAATAATCTACTACTAAATCAATCAGTAACTACTTAATCAATGGTGATTTGGCATTTTCGAGCTTTTAAAGGTTCTTTTTCAACTTACATTCTAGGTGATAACGTTATTCATGGCGGCGACGATGGTATTGTGACAGGAGTAAACACGCAACTGAGTGGCGCATACGCGTAAGGATTCAGAAGCGAATAAGTTTGGGGAGAATGTCCGAAGATGTGTCCCGAGAACAATCCTTGACGTTGAGCGATCTTAATACGAGACGTTAGTTGCTTCTTCCATTTCGTCCTCCTGTTCTGAAACCACGTCTTGATTTGTACCTCTGTGAGGCCCAGCGCTTTGGAGAGTTCCATTCTCTTTGAAACGCTGAGATATTTGTCTAGCTTGAATTCAGATTCGAGACGCTCGAGTTGCTTAGCGCTGTATGCTTGCCGGGGTTTCCTCTCTGGGCCTGATCGTCGCGGGCGCCTGTTGTTTTTGTCGTCTGTAAAAAAAAATATTGCTTGTAATTTTTCTATAGGTTGGCAACTTCGTTTGTAATACTCCCGATGTTGCGCGCGAGGCGGGCGTGTAGCGATGAATGAAAAATACACGACTGATGCTTGTTACTGCCGATTTCACACCCGCGCAGTATTTCCGCCCGTCGTTCGCATATCATGGGAGTGTTGTCAACGAAATTGCCAGACTGTAACATCCATACTAGTAAGTGTTCATTTACAAGAGCGGCAGCTGCTACCGACGACTGAAGTCGGCGACTCTCGGCGGCGGTCGATGTTGTTGGCTGCCGCCGAGACGTCACTGACTGCAGTCAGCGACCGTCACCGACTGCCGCCGACTGCAGTCGACTGCGGTCGTCGGTAGCAGTTGCCGCTCGTGTAAATGAACCCTAATATGTAGGTAGGTATGTTAGTGGGTATAAATGTGTCTATCATTTATGTCGATAATGTGTAGTTATGATTTCATGTTGTGAACCGGTTAATTAATGATTTTGGTATTTTATAGAGATAAATAGATTTTTTTTTTAAATAGAGATTTTTTCTCAAAGATTTGCGTTAAAATAATGACTGTTGGAAAAACAACAGAATATAGACAGGGCAATAACGTAAAATATAATAAATAATAATATTTATTTCGCTTCACTTCTATATCACTAAAACTATTTTAAATATTCTTTCACCATTAAAGCTACATATATAATAATAATATCAGCTAGTGAAATAGGCTATAATTAATCACCGTAATCCTACGGGAACTGGATATACATTGGTGAATCCGCGGGTTTATTTCAGTTATTATTCTATATTACTGCCTTTTCGTGTGAAACAATAGTTTCCTTTGTATGATAAAAAGAATGTTAAACTAACGAAGTAGTAGTCAATAAATAGTGCTTTTGTGTAAATTTTAATAATAAAATTCATGGCAAAACTTAAGATCAAACAAGAGAATAACTAATAAAACACGCCCAAATATACAAAGTAGCTGCTCTCACTAAAAACAAACAAACGGTGATTTTTTTTCTCAAGTACTAATCGGAATAGTCGCGGTCTCTCGTTAAGTGGCTATAAACACAATCAGGGTGTTTGTGTTGCGCCTGCGCAGTTTGACATCTCGTGTGTAAATAGAAGATTGTCGCTGACGTAGACAGACAAAGAAATAGACAACTGACTGAAGTGTCGTTGTAAGTGATAGGGCATTCGATTTGACGGTAGTTTGACTGCACATCACACTACACTGAATAATTACTTCATTAATTTTCGGCTACTTGCGACTTCGTTCACGTGAAATTAGGGTTTACGCAAATTGTTTTCAAATAACAGACAAATATAGCTAATACTTTTTGCTTAAAAGAGTTCATACATTACAATCAGTTTTTCAAAACTCATCATCAACAAACATACATCCATACAAACTTTCGCATTTCTAATATCAGTAGGAAGCTAGCTTGTTAAGTTCTTAAGATGTATTTATTTTATATTTTTATAATAAACGCAGAGAGATTTACTAATAAAATGGCACGCGTCATAACCCCTCAAGTCAAACCGCCTTGTCTCGTTACTTTACAGAATCTACCCATATATTGTTCTCTTTTTTGAGGAAATGCATTGTATGTACTCGTAATCTATTCGTCTATTCACTGCTCTGTCTACGGACGCTAGTGTGTGGCGTGTGATGGACTCGCTAACACAGCGCTAACGTTTTACGTAAGCTGTTCACGTTGAGCTCATTAAAATATATTTAATTATTTCTTAATACTTAGAAAGGATATTTTCAAAAAGAACCTAATGTAACACAACCTTATGTAGGTAGAATTTGTCTGCTTTTGGAAGTTCAAGGTATACGTACAGTAATTATACAAAGCTGTGTACGAACAGACGATTAATGTTTTACAATATAGACGACTATCAGACGTCCCGCGGTTTAATTAAACCTATTTTTAATATTTTTCCTTGTTTAATTATATAAATTTATAGTTAACCGAAATTTATAGAACCGAGAAGCCAAACCGATTTAAATTTTTGACAGTAAATAATTATTGTTATTAGATACTAATAGTATAACCTACTAAACAAGTAGGCATAGGTAGGAAATGGGTATATACATTTTTCTATAAATTCGTCGTAGGTCGTGAGGAAACCTGCATACTTACCTGACAATTTTCTTAATTCTATACGTGTGTGAAGTCTGCCAATCCGCATTGGGCTAGCGATGTGGACTATTTGCCTAACCCCTATCATTCTGAGATGAAACTCGTGCTCAACAGTGAGCCGAATATGGGTTCATAATGATGATGATGGCCTACATAAAAGAACAGCCTACCCTAATATACGGTTATTCCTCACAAAAACCATGCATTCATAAATTATTCGCAAACGTTGTTGAAAATAAAACATATCGTCTCAACGTTAAGTATTTAACGTTAAATTGAATAATCGTTAAACATTTCCACGATCGAAATTGCGCTAACGTGAAAAATTGTCGTCACTAACACGTAAAGCAAACAGGGTTTTGACGGCCTCCGTGGCGCAGTGGTATGCGCGGTGGATATACAAGACGGAGGTCCTGGGTTCGATCCCCGGCTGGGCAGATTGAGATTTTCTTAATTTGTCCAGGTCTGGCTGGTGGGAGGCTTCGGCCGTGGCTAGTTACCACCCTACCGGCAAAGACGTACCGCCAAGCGATTTAGCGTTCCGGTACGATGCCGTGTAGAAACCGAAAGGGGTGTGGATTTTCATCCTTCTCCTAACAAGTTAGCCCGCTTCCATCTTAGACTGCATCATCACTTACCATCAGTTGAGATTGTAGTCAAGGGCTAACTTGTAAAGTATAAAAAAAAAGGGTATAACATGGCGTTCCGTTAGTGCGATACGTCTCAACGAGGTCCCTCCTATATCCTCCTCCCTCAGACCAATTATAGAAGGACCAGTATCGCACCCATATTCACAAACGAAATTTTCTATCATTTTCTGAGGAAAACGAGCTTAGATTTGGTATATATCTTTTACTAAGCTCGAAGTTTTTGCCCGTTTTTTACACTATTCAATTACACAAAAAGGTATTTTTACGGAGCTCTTTAACCGACAAACACGATTACAACTATGAAACATCGATAATATAGAGAGAGTTTTTATAATCGTATTAGATCGTTGATCATATAATGTGACAGAAAGTTAACGTCTAGCGAGGCTGATCCTATACAATAATTGGTCTGAGCCTCCTCCCGAATGGACCACTAAGCCGAGGTCCGAGTCTCATAGGAGACACCCTTAGAGAGCTGTTCTGTCCTCTATCTTTCTGTCAGCCTTCGGGTCACATCAGGCGATGCTTCTGCGCTCGCCCAACCCCCCCGGTGACGCCGTAGTGGTTCCGCAGGGAGCTATCGGCACCTACTCAGACAGAAAAAAAAAGATACGTCTCAAGGCACATTCGTCGAATTGTCGCCAGCCGACGGACGGTGGTCGCGACTTCGCACCAAAGTGTCGGTAAACAGCTGCCGCGTCGATAATTACTAACAAAGCTGGCGTGTTTGCGCCCCGCCTTAGCGACTTGTGCTGTTGGAACTGTATCGAGGAATGATACACGAAAACTTTTATGAGTTGTGCTAATGCCACGCACGCTCACGTTACAGCGATACTTATGAAAATTTAAATCACGGAAATGTGTTCGTGAATAATTTAAACAAATAGGAACCTTAGTAGTACGGACATTTTAGACATTTGAAGCTACTTAAGCTATATAAAAAATGCGCTATGCTGTGCTATTACAACTTTTACAACATTTTAATCGTTATATCTCCAAAACGGTGGTTTGTAGGGAAGATATTGATACATTTTTTGTAGATAATTTTATGATCTATAAAGATATTTTTATGATAAAACTTATCGTTTTACTCTAAATCGCGAAAACTCATTTTCTTGACCTTTGACCTTGAATATTTTTTTTTCATTACAGGGGAAAGAGATATTCAGAGATTACCCCCTACAATTACCACACCTTTTACCTGGTTATAATATTAGTATAGAGATACTAAAATGTTTGAAAACTCAAAAAAAAATTTCAACTCCTATCTATAATTCTATAAACATCTTGTTTGTAGTCATGGTACGATTAACATGTATGTAACATGAAGATAATATAGTCCACAAGTGTGTGCAAGCACAGGTGCACTCTCTCTTCCCTCACTCTCGAAATCCGATGGGACGGCAGACCGACACGACCGGTGAGAGATCAGGCGCAGGACCGACGGCTTTACGTGCTCTCCGAGGCACGGAGGTGTACTAACACCGCCAACTTCTCGACTCCAGGCTGCTATTAAGATTATTCTTGTAGGAAAAAATCCCAATAACTTATTTTTTTTGTTGACCTGACCTCGGATTCGAACCACGGGACCAATGAAGTAGTAGGAAAATAGTATAGGAGAGGTAGGTACAGGAGGTTTTAGCTCGCTTCAAATACCGATCATGCATCATTACTTAATCGCAGTTGACTTGATAACATAAAATTGAAATTTTTTAAAAACCCTTAAAAGTCGTGAAATTATTAATTACACTTGCGATCAAGTCATCAATATTCTGTTTGAGTGTACCCCACTCGAGTATATTTGCAGACATTCGTTTATTCTTCCCCACTTTCAACCCCCAGAACTTTTAAACGGCTCAACTGATTTTCATTAAACGTGTCTAAGAACACTCGCACATAAGTCACCTTTCATACAAAAAGAAACTAAATTGAATCTGTTCGGTAGCTATGGTGCCACAGACAGACAGATATATTACACCCTCGTTTGCGTCGGGGATTAAAAAGTAAATCACAAAAAAATACGCTAAGTATTTTGTTTATTTTGTCATCTTGTGTAAACGAGCCGTAAGTCGCTAGTTAGTCAACTATTTTGTTACATTGGTCGAGATGAATTTTGAATTTTGAATTTTAAATCACAAAAAAATAGGCTAAGTATTTTGTTTATCTTGTCATCTTGTGTAAACGAGCCGTAAGTCGCTAGTTAGTCAACTATTTTGTTACATTGGTCGAGATGAATTTTGAATTTTAAATCACAAAAAAATACGCTAAGTATTTTGTGTATTTTGTCATCTCGTGTAAACGAGCCTTAAGTCGCTAGTTAGTCAACTATTTTGTCACATTGGTCGAGATGAATGCTCGGAATTTCGGTGGCTATAAAATGAGTTAGTCATGTGTCACATCCGAGAACAGGCAGGGAGTCCGTTCGTGATTCAGGTTTTGGGTATACTGAAGTACCTACCTATATATCTATATTAGAACTCTTAATCTTGAAAAATATCTCAATTTTTTTTTAAAGAATATTTGCCATTTTTAGGGATCCGAACGTACGTAGTACAAAAACGGAACCCTTATAATCCGCCTCGCGCATATTTTAAGGTCTGTCTGTTTTCTCCTAATGTACTGGACCAATCCAATTGAAATTTGGTACACATTAATTCTTGTGACCCAAATACAGGGATGTATAATTGTCAATAGATACATTTTGAATATGGTGGGCACTTATGGGAGGGTAAGATGGAAAGTTGAAAAAAATACTTTTACTAACTCCATTGTGTGATACATCAAATAAAAAAGGTCTTGAAAAGAGGATTTTGAAAATATTTTAAATTTCTTTTTTAATTTTCCATCTTGTCCCCCAAAAGTGACACTGGGGAATGACTGTACTAGGAGTGAGTACGACAATAGACCAACGGGGCGGGGATCGAACCGCCACCTCTCGATGATGAGTGCGACCGGTCTTACCGTTGAGCTATTGAGATTCTGTTGATCCCTAGGTGGTGATAAACTAGTAACCAAAATCATATATATTTTTCCAATGTTAAGGAATTTAAGGCTCGTTGTAGAAGATAATGATGGTTCATCATCAACAACCCATGTTCGGCTCACTGTTGAGCACGAGTTTGCTCTTAGAATGAGAGGGATTAGGCTAATAGTCCACCAGGCAGGCCCAATGCGGATTAGCTGACTTCACACGCCTAGAGAATTAATTTAATCCTCATGCTGGTTTCCTTAATATTTCCTTTATAATAATAAATAGTTCAAATTACAGGCCGCGACAACATTTTATAAGAAAAATATATAGTATTTTTCAGATTTAGCTACAATAAATATCTTACGCTTAGAGAAAATAATAGTATTTTACGGAATAAGCGGAAAAATGCGTTTGTTTTTATAAAAACTATATTTTTTTTACCCTTGTTGCATTTTTCAAGAAGTTTTATAAATAAGAGCCATTAGGTACATGTTTTCTCACGTTTTTCACGTTAGTTATATCGAAAATCAAAAGATCATTAATCGTTAATTTCAAGTTCGGAATTCGATAATAAAGATAAGTTCGGATTCGATGATAATGTTCATAAAGTACCTACTATATATTTCTTCAACAGTATTTTATAGTACATCATCATCATCATATCAGCCGATGGACGTCCACTGCAAGACATAGGCCTTTTATAGGGACTTCCAAACATCACGAGACTGAGCCGCCTGCTTCCAGCGAATCCTTGCGACTCGCTTGATGTCGTTTGTCCACCTGGTGGTAGTGTATAGGCCGAAATATCAAGCTCTTAAGAGCAAATTTTTGTTACAGTCAAGTGTCCCCACCCTCTACCGGCTAAACGGTTGTTTATGCATATGTGAAAAAATCACGAAAGTAGGATATTAGGTGGTCTGAAAAGTTCGCAGGCTAACATAGAAAAATTCATTTTTTGATAGAATTTGATTTTATTATTCAGCCTTATATATCCTTCGAAGACGATACAACGACTATCGCGGTCGTACAATTATAGAATACTATTTCACCATTTATTTTTGTTCATTCTCGTTACAGATTACCAGTAGTAATACTAATAGCCGCACGGACGGATGGACATGGCGAAACTAAAAAAAGAGCAAATCGCATTTCAGGCAAAAAAAAACCAAAGTCAATGTATTATTATGTTCATATGTTTAAGAGAGGAGCACATATTATCAGCCCCTGTAGCCAAGAGGGACGTCGATATTCTTTCTACGATCGCAAACGCTTCGAAAACCAGAAGAATGTATGGGAATGACATTTGCTATCGATAGGTCACGTGATCAAGATCTGTCATTCCCATACATTTTTCTACTTTTCGAAGCGTTTGCGATCGTAGAAAGATAATCGCCGTGCCACTTGGCAACAGGGGCTGATTATGTACACTAATGACGCTCCGGTTTTTGCGTAGAGGGCTCATAACGAATCACAACAAGCGTTCCCCCATAACTGATTGCCAAATTACAATTATCCATCACAGAGGGACGATGGCGTGTTTGGTCCTTGCGTGTGAAGAATCGCACCCGAGCGATGTCACGCGATGCACGCATGCTGGTCGGTTGTGTAACACTGATCATATATTAATACGCAGTTATAGATAATCTTCTGTTTTTGAGCCATGATAGCTGGGGAGCCAAAAGCTAGCCATCCACCATCCAATAAGCCCACATGAGTGCAGCGCTACTTGACATAGGCTTGACATCCTATAAAACCGACCGTGTGTTGGTTGCTATCTGCATGATGTCATGCATATCGCGACCAACACACGATCAGTTTTATCGGATGTCCTGCCGTTAGCGCTGCAGGTTATTGGATGGTGAGTATGAATACTCGTAGTTTGTACGTGACACTTTTTAGAAGATCGAAAGGGTGGATAAGTAATTATAAGTAGACAGTAAGCTCCAATGATCCATGATAATCCATGATACAAGACATTGTGAAATTTTGTTAGATCTATAAAAGCAGTAAACACCACCATGCATTGTTTTGCATGCATCTCAAAGGGATTTCGATGAGGCAGCAGAGTTTTTGATGAAAGCTCCCTCCAAGCAACTTAACTTTTTCCTTCTTTCCTTTCCACTTCCAAATTATCGCCATATTTCAACCAATTTACATAAAACCTTGAAAAATTCTCGTCAATCACTCTACCTATTCGTAAAAAACCGCATAAAATCCGTTCAACACTTTTTGAGCTTTGAGACTCGGAGTACTATTGTTTTATAGTAGGTAATGTAGAGAAGCGCACTGCGTTTTTGCAATGACACAAAAAAATCCATACAAATCATTTATGATGGTTCATTCTGGATGACTGAGTTTTAAATCTCTAAGTTTAAAATACTAGGTGATGTCAATTAATAAGTACCTACTTATAATGGCAAAGATATAACATCAAATGCTGCATATCGATTACTAGTTGACGTCTCGCGGTTTTACACGCGTATTCGTTTCCTACATATTGATCGGTCAGTTTAGGCAGAATAACGAAAAACGGCAGTTAAAAATGGTCCAGAAGTTTCGCATCCTATTCGCTATAAACTACTAAATCTAAAAAAATCCTTCTTCTTTATAATCTCTCAATACAAATACGTACATTTGAAGTGTCTCTTTAAAATTAAAAATAACTGCTATTCTCATATGTTTATCTGGGGTCACAGCAGTGCCCACGCCAAGTCGAGCAAAAAAGTGGCACACTCTTTTCTCGAAGCAATTCAAGCCTCTCTGTAACTCCCTATCACTTTCTATAACTCTTCTGGTTTCATCCATCATCAATCATTGCATGGACACGATATATTTTAACTTTCATTCAATATGAAACCATAATTTAAGAATTATAACTAGTCAAGATTTTTAATTTTGTCACTCACTGTCTGACCGATCATCAAAACTCCAAGGCACTTCTAGTAGGCATAGAAGCTTTTTAAGAAGAAATTTAGAATACAATTAGTGTTTAGTGTACAAATCAAGGGAAAATTAAAATATTTTGCAAATTCATCATCATCATCATCATATCAGCCGATGGACGTCCACTGCAAGACATAGGCCTTTTGTAGGGACTTCCAACGATACTGAGCCACCTGCATCCAGCGAATCCCTGCGACTCGCTTGATGTCGTCAGTCCACCTGGTGTGGGGTCGGCCAACACTGCGCTTACTAGTGCGGGGCCGCCATTCCAGCACTTTGGGACCCCAACGTCCATCAGCTCTTGGAACTATGTGCCCCGCCCATTGCCACTTCAGCTTCGCAACTCTTTGAGCTATGTCAGTGACTTTAGTTCTTCTGCGGACCTCCTCATTTCTGATTCGATCATGCAGAGATACTCCTAACATAGCTCGTTCCATAGCCCGCTGTGTGACTCTGAGTCTTCTTATGAGGCCCATAGTTAGTAACCAAGTCTCGGAACCATAGGTCATCACATCATATTTGTGTAAAACTGAACTTTCCTCTATTGTCAGTATAGATATCTTGATTTAGAAAATGTGCGTCTCGGGACGTTTGACAGAAGTAAACTTAACTAAACTAACTTAAATCTGCTGCCGTATGTGTGAGAGAAAGAATCCAGAGAGGAAACGAAACGCCGTAACGCGTTATGTTACGAAGCAGTTTACCCTCCCGTGATGCTAGCCACAAACGGTCAATTATTCTCACTTTTCTGTAGCACCCACGACTATAATTGATCGTGTGTTGGTCACTGCGTACACGACTTGTATAGTATGCCGCGTGGGTACTGCCGTTTGCTTTTCAAAAACGTGAGAGTAATTGACCGTCAATAGCGACCTTAAGTTATCACTTCAAAATACAAATACCTACCGTAAAACGTAGACGCAGGTTGTTGTGTAGCGAGCCAGTGCGCGTACGCATGCCCCGCTAGCAGCTCAGCACTGTTGAGGGCACTCAGCTCTGCGCAGGTAGAAGTCGACGACACTGAGATACAAAATGATCTCAAATTATACATAACATTGGAATACAAAACTATACAGGGTGTTCAGTGATTTATGGATCAAACGCAAATGGTAGATCACAAGCAAATTATCTAAAATTATTTGGTTAGTTTTAATAAAATCCCTAGGGTGACCCAGTTATATTAAAAAGGTGGAATGTGCATACTTTGAATTTTTTTCTTATAATGTAAAGTTAGATCCTCCCTTGCATATTTATCAGCAACTTTGTAACTACAAAAAGTAGACATACGTGTGTATAAGTTTTGAAAATTATGGTACACTATAGTTTCGTACATTTTTAATCGGGTCATCTTAATGAAAGAACAATAAATTAATTATTGCACTCAAAGCTTCATCTACAAAACAAATAAAACATTGCTTATAAAAATAGTAGATAGATATCATACATTGGTATTTCGATCCGTAACGTTTTAATACAAATCGGATCTTTAAAATCTTAATAAAGAAGCTATAGTATTGAAAAAATGATTCAAGATAGAAAACTTTGAAATATAACTTGGTCACCCAAGGGATTTTTTCAAAAGTAACCAAATTAGTTTTATACATAATTAGGTTTTTTATAATCTTTAATTGTTTATAACTTTTGCAATTATGTGCGTAATATGAACCTATTAGGTGCGGGTATGAATATTTGCACAATTTTCTAGACGCGACGATAGTCGATTGAGATCAGTATCAGTATTTCACATGTTTTGGAAGATACTGACTGACTGACGCCTCGCATTGAAGCAGCGTGGTGGGTCTAAACTATATATATTCGTTACAGAAGAGAGGTCTGGCCCTTCAGTGGGTTATTCAACATGGGCACGTCATGATGATATGTTTAAATTAAGCATAATTATATTAATACTTTGCCATGACAGAAAAATATTTATCGTTTGGCATTTCTAATTTATGAGTTTTGATTTAAAAAGAAAATTATTGAAAAGTTTAGTTTTTCAAGCAAAATAGCTAATTAAATTAACCTACCATTGTGTTCATCACCAACCTCTTCTAATTCTTCACTTTCGTCAATCACTGCTTTAGTTTGCGGATCACGGCTATTGTTACCTAAAATACTATCAATAAGAAAGTTTTTTCCTCTATCATTGATAACACTACTTGCGATATTGTTAATTAATTGATCACTTTCACAACCACCCTTTGAAATTACAGTCATTTTATTTGTGTACAAACTTTTACTGAACGAATAAATAGCGTTCGTACTATCGTATGGATGCACATTTGACCTTTGATCGTTGTTCTCACAAATCACATCAATCGTTTCGTTTTCACTGTCCAATTCAGATTCGGATCCGCAATTGTATACAAGTTTTTCACCAACACAATTTTTATCACCGCTCTCATTTTCACACGTACTAGATATGTCGTCTATTGAATTCATTATTTATATACAATATTATTTTAATAATATCAATTTATTACATTACGAAGTCGCACGCACAAAACACACTAGAGTTTCAAGATCTATGTGGATTTGGAAAGATAATTGGTTCTGAAAATAGGTGGTGCCTCAGAGCACGGAAGCTGTAGGTATCACTCAAGTGGTTCTGTCGTGCTACTGGCTGATTATCTCGTGGAGGGGATAACGCCATCTTAAGAGGTGGAGCTTAGCGAACCGCCTGTGAAAATTCACACCTTTCTTTTATTTGATAACAAGTTATATGAGAGCTTTTTATCGCACAAAAGCCCTCTAAAAGCTCATGATGAGATCTGCAGGGGAATCTGCCCGGCTATTATTTGTGTGTCATCAATTACATTACATCAGTTATGATGGACGGTTGCGGAACTGAAGGCTCTTTGCGGTTCAATTTAACAATCCTTTTACCTTCGTATCTATTATTCGTTAATTATTTTCGTGTTTTGTAATCATTCATCTGTGGCGCATTGGTATTTTGTAAGTTTTACCCCAGGGAGGTTCAAAGTTCGATTCAAGTCTAGTATCAATATTACTTCGTATCTATTATTCGTTAATTATTTTCGTGTTTTGTAATGATTCATCTGTAGCACATTGGTATGTTGTAAGTTTTACCCCAGGTTCAGAGTTCGATTCAAGTATAGTATTAATAGATTAGTGGCGTTTAGCGTGTCTTGGAGGGGCACTGTAGCAAATTCATCATCATCATCATCATATCAGCCGATGGACATCCACTGCAGGACATAGGCCTTTTGTAGGGACTTCCGAACAACACGATACTGAGCCACCTGCATCCAGCGAATCCCTGCCACTCTCTTGATGTCGTCGTGCGGGGTCGCCATTCCAGCACTTTGGGACCCCAACGTCCATCGGCTCTTCGTACTAAGTGCCCCACCCATTGCCACTTTAGCTTCGCAACTGGTTGAGCTATGTCGGTGACTTTGGTTCTTCTGCGGATCTCCTCATTTCTGATTCGATTACACAGAGACACTCCTAACATAGCTCGTTCCATCGCCCGCTGTGTGACACTTAGCCTTCTTATGAGGCCCATAGTTAGTTAGTTAGGTATCAAAACTACTTGGAAGGAATGAAGGGTAAAGATTTCATACACATGAAACAAAAATGCTTTCTTAAAATAAATATAGGATGTTTCCAACTTCTGGGGAATGCATAACCAGGGAAAAAAAGAGATTGTGGATTATCTACATTTTACTAATTTTTGCTTTTACATGTAAGTGTCCCCTGTAGTGCGGGGACCCCGTATCGCTGATACGGCTGATATCAGTAGCTACGCCTCTGTTATATATAGGGTGTCCCGTAATTAATGGATAATACGCATATGGTAGATACACCACCTAATTAACTAAAACTAATTTGAATAGTTTTCCAAAAATCTCTAGGGTGACCAAGTTATATTTTCTTTTCGAATTTTTCAAATTTTTCTTTCTTGAATCAGTTTTTTCAATGTTGTAACTGTTGTAATTAAGATTTTAAAGATCTAATTTTTGTTATACATTGCGGATTACCAATGTATCATAATACTATTTTTAAAAATATTTTTTTATTTGTTTTGTAGAAGAAGCTTTGAATGCAATAATTATTTTTCGTTCATTAAGATGACCAGATTTAAAAAATGTACTTGACCTAAATTCTTCGAAATTGCTTCAGCTAGTTCGATTTATCATATACCTAATGGCCCGCCCCTGCTAATGCACAGGTGCAACGTAGACACTAATTTAGGACAGTAAAAAGTAAGATTTTATTAATATGTATTTTTTTAATTGAAAGAGAATACAATACAAAACATATGCTAACTTATCCTAAAAACTAAACAAATCATGTCCACGTAGTAAGGTGGCAAGAATACTGCTGCATTTCTGCGCTGAATAGCTAGCTGGTCCTTTACGCAAAAAATTAGCCAAAAAAGATTCGGAGATTTTTTTGAAAAGGAACAAATATGTAACTCACAGTCAGAGGGGCCTACTTGTCACTTACCGGTATCTGATACCGGTAAGTGACAAGTAGTCCGGTATCAAGACCGGAAACGAAGCTGACTTCGTTTCCGATACCGGATTTCTGATATGACACGGTGATAGTGTGTCAACGTATGTAGGGTCCCATATTAGGGCCCACCCAATTTCCCAGGGAACCAGCGTGCAGCGTCAATCCATAAGGTCTCTTGCCTTCATCCCGAATTTTTTCTGACGGCTAGATTAGAGTGATTATAATAATATTATAATTAATCTTTATTCTGTACTACATGGATATTTTTTGTAATAATAAAAGATAAAAATGGTTACATCGTGAGCTTTTTAAGGTCGCCATTGACGGTCAATTATTCTCACGTTTCTGAAAAGCAAACGGAAGTACCCACGCGGCATACTGTACAAGTAATGACCAACACACGATCAATTATAATCGTGGTAGTACCCACGACTATAATTGAAACGTGAGAATAATTGACCGTTTGTGGCTAGCATTATAGCCTAGTGAATATGACCTCTGCCTTCGATTTGGAGGGCGCAGGATCGAGTCCCGTCCGGGGCATGCATTTCTAACTTTTCAATTATGTTCATTTTTAAAAAAATATCAGAACTTAAACGCTGAAGGAATAACATCGTGAGGACACCTGCATACCTGAGAATTTTCCTAATTCTCTACATGTGAGAAGTCTGCCAATCCGTATTGGGCCTGCGTGGTGGACTATTAGCCTATTTCTTATTCCCTCTCATTTTATGAGGAGGCTCGTGCTCAACAGTAAGCCTAATATGGGTTGTTAATGATAACCTAACCTGACAATGACAGGTAAATGGGAGACCGGACTTTACAATTTAACCTGTATGTTACTCATACCTACCTACTATCCCATATTAACAATAACATAGGTAGGTATGTCGCTTGCGCTCAAAATATCAAATCCTTTTAGATTTAGATGTTACTGCCGGATACACTAAAATTTTAAAATTAGTTTTATCACAGAATACATATATACGTACTTACAAGTTACTAAAGATATACTAAGCAGTCTATTTAATAGTGTTTTGTATTTTATTTTTATATCAACATTGTTAAGAATTAAAAAAAGGACTAATAAATAAATGAGAGAAAAAAGCTAAGCAGTATAGGACGGTTTAGAGGGGGAAGTCAAAATGGGTCGTTCTGTTACCCAAAGTGTAATGTTTCATTGTATTAAAATTGCTTATAATTCCATAGCCTTATGTCGCTTACGATAATTCGACGGCGCTGCCCCTGACGCAATTTTTTAAGCAAGTTTCAGCCATAAATATAGGTGGTTTTCTAATGCCACCTACAACATTTCATCGGAAAAGGAAACTCCTTCGCCTTGTTACAAGCGCCATCTAGTTGCTCGAACTACAAGACAGCTTGTCACTGCTAGATGGCGTAGTACACAATTTTCATGGTTTCTGTTATCGTGTCATTTCCAAGGGTTCTTTATCAAGTTAGAATGAGCTTTTATTGTGATAATGTAGATGGTGTTCAAGACAAAAAGATATATTTAAACTAAAAGCTCTTTAATAACGCTTCCTCTATTGGCGTTTTTTCTAATTGCGGATTTAAAATTGCAACCCAATTCCTTTATTCGTGGCTAAAGATTTTGTTATTCACGGAGACTGCTAAAAACACAGAACACATCGCTAACGCTTTCTTTTCCTAACAGTTAAAATTTTCAAATAGGTTCAGTAGTTTCAGTTCCTATTCAATGCAAACAAACAATCAATAAAATTCTTGCTTTTTTATAATAATCATCATCATTAACAACCCATTTACAGCTCACTGTTGAGCACGAGTCTCCTCTCAGAATGAGAGGGGTTAGGCCAATAGTCCATCACGCTGGCTCAATGCAGACTGATTGATTGACAGAGACTGACAGAGATTGACAGACTTCACAAACGTAGAGAATTAAAAAAAAAGAAAGAGAAGTTTTCAAGTATGCAGGTTTCCTCACGATGTTTTTCCTTCAACGTATTATTCGTCGGACCCCCACCAGGTGGACCGAGGATATCAAGCGGGTTGCGGGGAGCTGCTGGATGCTGGCGGTTCGAGACCGTTGTGTTTGGAGGTCCATGCAAGAGACCTATGTCCAGCAGTGGACGTCTATCGGCTGATAAGGTAAGGTAAGGTAATTTATTATTTAACATTTGGTAAGTACCTGATGAAAAAAAAGCTTGAATAAGAACTACCAACTCGTGTGCGCGACTGATAAGAGTATTACGTGAAATACGAAGGTATTAGTTTACAGAATCGGAATATTGAGTCGAACCCGTGTCACGAACATATCCGGTTAACACGTATATAGACGGAGAGCCAGCGACAGCCAGACCGACGTCATTTTATAAAAGCTGATAGTCTGCAGCTCATGCTCCTACTATAGATGAGTACCGTAGCCGTAACCTACTATGGAGTTTGAACCGTGGTGGCTTTGGGTGATAGCAGGTTTCAAGGGTCTAGACCCTCAACCGTCTAAGTATTTAAGTGTATTTTTTTTAATATTTTTACCGGCAAATATAAGGAATGTTATCCCCACTCTCCAGACATTTGGCTACATGGCAACCCTTTGCTAGAGACCCTTGAAGTTTCAAATTAAATAGTGTTTTTAGAAGGGTTGCCGCGAAGCTAAGTGACTGGCGACTGGGAATGTAATTTCTCATTTTATGCCGAGAAAAACATAAAAAAAAATTACATTTTGTACTTAGACGGTTGAGGGTCAAGACCCTTGAAACCTGCTACCTCCCAAAGCCACTACGGTCCAAAGTTTATAATTGGCTACTTACTAATGCTGTGTTGGCTGTGTTCGTGGCGTTAACCCAATCTGTGTTTCCAACAGAAAATCAGCGCTACGTGTCCTAATTAAAATGGTCACGTAGCATTGTGCTGAGCTGGGGAAATTTTCTGGGTTATGCCACACATCGCAGGGTATGGTCCTGGATGTCCTGGTGTACTGGAGATATTGTGATGTGTGGTATAATTTCGAAATAAACGCATTTTTCTTTCTTTCTTTTTTCCTAATGGAAGAAGCATGAGCTGACAAGCTTTCAGCTTTTATAAAATGACGAAGGTCTGGGGTTCACTGGCTCTTAGACTATAACGTATATTGCTGTATATTTCCGGACAGATTGGATAACCGGGTGTACAATACTACCGTATCAGCAGTCCAATAAACGTGTTGACTTGGCCCGTTGGCGGCCTACTATTAACATCCGGCAAACATATATATAGGTGTGTTAATGTTTCGTGTAATGTACGTTCATTTAATATAATATTTAAGCATACGTGTATTTAATACGAGTCTATTAACTTAGTGCAGGGTTTCTCAAACATTCGGCACCATGAACCCCTGTTAAAATTTCCAAGTGACAGCGAACCTCTTACTAACTAATGAAAATTCCCCCCCCCCCCCCCCCTTACCCCAAAGAAAATAAATAATTTTACTGTTGAAGAAAATGAGGTTTTTCTATACTAATATATAAAGCTGAAGAGTTTGTTTGTTTGATTGAACGCGCTAATCTCAGGAACTACTGGTCCGATTTGAAAAATTCTTTCAGTGTTATTTATTTATTTATTTATTTAATATCAAGCAATACCATACATTACATTATACAATATAATAATAATAATTACAAGTTACATTTTATTACATAATGCAAGTTATGGATACCCAGTTTGGGCGTAGCCTTTTGTCGAGTGAGTGATAGGGAGACCGATTTTATTTTTTGTTTTTATTTGTTATTCAAGTAGTCATTCACCGTGTAATAGCACTTTTCGACCAGAAAGTCCCTTAATTTCTTTTTGAAAGCAATATCTTTCGCCTCATTACGTATACGGTCTGGAAGGTTGTTGTAAATTTTTATTGACATTGCGTATGGGCCGGAGCTGTGGAGTATTAATTTTGAAAGAGGGTAAATTAGTTTATTTTCGTTTTTTTCGCGGAAGCGCCGTGGTTTATAAGAGTTATCGACTTTTTCGTAAAAATGAAAATTTTTTCTCACAAATTTACATATTTCAAAAATATATATGCAG
Source organism: Bicyclus anynana (assembly GCF_947172395.1). Lineage (NCBI taxonomy): Eukaryota > Metazoa > Arthropoda > Insecta > Lepidoptera > Nymphalidae > Bicyclus > Bicyclus anynana. The sequence continues at coordinate 10,722,262 of NC_069094.1, read as the reverse complement.
GGCAGGGTCAATATTTTTAGTCGTTTGAAATACGGTTGGCATGATTCAGTCTTACTTATATGTACGAGGATGCGTATACACTTTTTTTGAAGTATAAACAAATCTTGGGCGTTTGTGCTATTTCCCCAAAGGATTACCCCATACCTTAACCACGCGTACCCATAGGCATAAAATGCAGCTAATGCAGTTTTCATGTCAGTGGTTCTTTTTAATTCTTTAAGTCCATATATAAATTTCGATAATTTATTTTTCGTTTTGTGTATATGATTTTTCCAATTTAAATGAGTGTCAATTTCTATACCTAAAAAAGTTAAACTGTCAACACATTCAATATTTATGTCATTATAGGAAAATTTGATATTTAATTCTGTTTTTTGATATGGTCTGAATTGAATTATTTTCGTCTTATTAAAATTTATTTCTAAATTATGAACATTCATCCATTTAATTATGTCATTGAGTAGATTATTTAATTTGTCATTTAAGTTAATGTCATTTGAAAAAGATAATAATAAAGAAATGTCATCCGCAAATAATACACAATATTCGTCAAGGATTTTCGGCAAGTCATTGATATAAATTAAAAACAGAATACACCCAAGAACGCTTCCTTGGGGTATTGAGTTAGTCATTTTTATTACGTCTGATCTAGTGTAGTTAATTTGTCCCGTTTTTTGATCACATTGTTCAATTTCAACATATTGTTCGCGATTTTCTAAATATGATTTAAACCACGCGTGTGGTATTCCGCGTATTCCTATGCCATATAGTTTATTAAGTAAAATACTGTATTGTACTTTGTCATATGCTTTGGACATATCTAGCATTAACCCTATTGCGTAATTTTTTCTGTTTAAAATGTTAATTGCTTCTTGTATAAATTTATAGACAGCCAACGTCGTACTGCGATCCTTTCTGAAGCCGTTTTGGCTTTCATCAAAGATTTTAAATTTTTCACAATACGAGTTTAGTCGTCTACACATAGCTGTCTCAAATATCTTTGATGTTGCTGGGAGTAAAGCTATGGGTCGATAGTTGCTTGGGTCCGTTTTGGCGCCCTTTTTATACACCGGTCTTATGATAGATTTTTTTAAGCGTTCAGGAAATATTCCGTCGATAAATGACTGATTAACTAGTAAGTATAGTGGTGGTGTTAATTCTTTCGCACATTTTCTTAGTAGCGATGGTGGTATATGGTCAATACCGCAACTATTTTTATTTTTTAATTTACGTATAATGTCATACATTTCACGCGGTTCGACTAGGCGCAGGAACATGCTGTTTTCGTTCTGATTGCATATTGTCACTGGCCGGCCGCTTGCGGTGTCGTCGCGAGCGCCCCCTCCCACAGACGCGAAATATGTATTGAATGCGTTTGCTGTCTCATTCGTATCCGACGTTAGCTTATTGTGGACTTTCAATTTGATGTTCGAGTTTGGTCTTGTTCTATTAGCGTTTTTATTTGTACAATTTCTTACTATTTGCCACATAGATTTTGTAATGTTGTTTGACCGTGCCATTTGTTTAATATTATTTATTTTTTTCGACTTGTATACCGACTGTTTCAGTACTTTGGCGTACTTTTTATAGTAATTTTTAAGAATTTTGCTTTTTGATTGTACAGTTAAAATTTTTAATAATCTTTTATTCTTACATGAAATTTTTATCCCTTTTGTTAGATAAGTTACTCTTTTTGTATTTATTTTAATTTTTTTTAGAGGGATGCATTTGTTTAAAATATTTGTTATTATTTCATGGAATGAATTATAGTTATCATTTACTGTTTTATGTGTTTCTAATATTTTATTCCAATTTATTTTACCTAATTCGGATTTGAAATTTTCAACGTTTGGCTTACTGTAAATTCTTTTTGTTATGAATAATTTAGTTACTACTTTTTTTGACGGTCCTTTTCTATGATAAACTGTTCCTTTATGATCGGAAAAGCCATAATCTTGTACGTAAACATACTTATTCTCTTCTATATAATTGGTAAATATTAGGTCTAAACAAGTCGAAGAAGTGCTAGTAACGCGGGTAGGTTCATTTACATGTTGATGAAAATTGTATTCTAACATAAGATTAATTAAACAATTAGATATTTTTGAATTTTCTAAAACGTCAATGTTAAAATCACCTCCGAGTATTATTTGTTTTTTCGTGTATTTTTTCGAGATTAATTCTAATATTTGTCTTAGCTGATTTAGCATAATATCGATCTCTCTACCATTACAGTACATGCATATTATAATTGTTTTAGATAAGGTCAATTCTATAGCACAAACTTCTATAATATATTCGATTGTCATATCCATAATATCCTTGCGCTCAACGAATTCAATGTTGTCTTGAAGCAGTATTAACACTCCGCCTCCTTCACGTTCTTTCCGACAGTATGCGGTTGTTATTGAATAATTACGCAATTGAATTAAGTCTAATTTTGCGATCGTAAGCCATGTCTCAGATATACAAACACATTGGCATGGATTTTCTTCCAGAAATTCGTCAAAGATGTGTAATTTATTATTAATACTTTGCATATTTTGATAAAGTATACTTAGTTCTGACGTGTGGCTAACGAAAATTAGTAGATCTTGCATTACTTAGTGTACTATTTCTTTGTGTACTAAAAAGTGTTTCGCTATGTTGTGATAAGTCGTGCGTTTTTGTGCTTTTTCGGGAGTTTTCGAGCAAAATCGGGATTTGTTGTGATGTATGTGTATTTGTTTTAGTTCCATTTATGTATAACGTATTGTCTTTTATCACTGCGTGTTTTCCACTAAGCCGGGCTGAACGCAATTTTTGGTGTAGTTCTTTTTTTTCTTCAAGTTCTTGTCTTGACAGAAATGGTGAAATCCAAAATCCCGAGTTTTTGAAGAATGTGAGGTGCTCTAAGATATATTTTGTCATTCTTTTACTGATTAATTCGATTACCAGTGGACGCTTGTATCTTGACTTTCCGACAAAGTGTAGTTCTTCGATGTAACCTTCAAGATTAATGTTCAGAATGTCATAGAAAATGTTTATGACCGTGTCATGCAGTTCCTGCTCACTACGATGGTATTCGCTGGTAAGTCCATATAAAACTATTTTTTTCGTACTATCAGTGGCCTTCTTATTATCAGTATTTTGTGTGTGGATTCTTTTTTCAAAATTTTTTATTTGTTCTAATAGTTTTGTATTCTCTTTTTCTAAGTAGTCAATTTTCAGGTTCAGGTCATTTATATTTTCTTTTAATATATTTTGGTCAGCAAGTAGTAATTCCACACGTTTTGTAAAATCCAATGTTAGATTTGATATACCGTTATTTATCTCACTTTGTAGGTTATTTGTTATTTCCGTAATGATGTCTTGTTTAATTTTTTCAAATTTTATGTCCAGTATTTTGCTGAATTTTTCAAGTGGGATACTTTCTAACGGCAGAGAATCGGGATTTGCGTTTCCGTATATGTCATCCACTTGCATTTGTGAATCATTAGGGGTTAGGGTTTCTTTTCTTAATACAGGTGTGGTGTCGTTCTTTTTTCGGCGAGTAATGTTTGAAGCTGGGCTGTTATTTTTTGTGGAAAGTTGTGATCTTGAATGCATTTTGGAAGTTTTGATGATATGTGCGAACGGGATAGCGAGAGTTTGTTTGTATCTACCTGTTGGATTTTTCGGTGACGGACCAATCAGCTGTGCGCATTAGTAGAAGTCAATGGCCGTTATGGCCGTTTTAATGTTGCTTCGTGAATCTGGTAGAATTGAACACTAAATTTATAGTCAGTTTGTTAATAATTTGGTCTCACTTTTACACTTATTTGACTTTTACTCTTACTAAAGCTCATTGAACAGTTTTTAACGATAGATTAGCACAAAAAACACTTTTTTTCTTTATATTTGACGAGACGTGTGCTTTCCGTGTCACGGTCTCATCCCCACTCTCGTTAGATTAGATAGCCCATTTATCGAAGAAAGCTATATAGGCTATATATTATCCCCTACTGTTTTCCTACAACCGCGCAGCGTCAGCTAGTATTTGAATAAAAGGTAACACTTATAGTATCAACACAAATGTCTTTGTAATAGTAATGTGATGGGTGTCCTTGTTTTTTGTCGCAAATAGATTCAATGTTAGGAATAATTTTGGACAACTTTAACCTTAATTCTGACTCGGTATCAGTTATCAAGCCACCATTACATTACGTAAATCTTGTCGCGAATCCCCTGCCGTCAAATGGCGAACCCCTAGGGGTCCGTACCCCGCTTTGAGAAACCCTGACTTAGTGCATTAACTGCCTCATTAGTCCCGTGGTTCAGCTACGGAGAATGAGGTCCAGGGTTTGAATCCCGGCTAACAAAAAAAAACATTATTGTATTTTTTTTAGAAGAAAAGTCTTAATAGCAGCCTGGAGTTGAAAAGGCGGCGGTGCTGGTACACCCACGTGCATCATGTGCCTGATCTTCACCGGTCGTATCGGTCTGCCGTCCCATCGGATTATGAAAGTGATGGAAAAGAGAGTGCACCTGTGCGCGAGCACACACTTGTGCACTCTAATATCTCCTGCTCGCTCATAGTTAATCTCACCATGAGATTGGCCGCCGTGGCTGAAAGAAAAACAGTTCGGTCGGGAGCATATATTATTATTATGTTAGTGCATACAGCCTATTTAGACATATTGATTTTTTTATACAGTTAAGTGAAAAGTACAATTATACTAATCTATATGCTTAGCAATAAGAATGGTAATAAAGTTCTTATTAATATAAATTAATATCGAATCTATACTTATGTTTTTAGCATCTGTACCGACTCGTAAATCTATAGTTTTTGGTATCTATAATAATAGATTGTGGTATACTAGGGGGTAATCTCTGGATATACTGAACCGATTTTAAAAATTATTATTCCACTAGAGAGCCACGTTATTTGCAAGTGTCATAGGCTATATTTTATCCCCGTATTCTTGCGTAAACGGGACTACGATTATAAAACATCGCGCGGCGTCGTTTAGTGTTTAGATGACATCTCAATAACATTAAAACTCGAAAAAAAAACGACCACAATGTATCCATTGTCTATTAATTCATCTACTAATATAGTTTGCGAAAAGTAAGCAAATGTCATTAGCAAAATGAAAAATACTTTTCCGTAATAGGTGTAACTTTACGTATAGGTGTACGTAATTACGTGGAAATAACATCATAAAAGC